>NC_090651.1:199679997-199717497 GCF_040937935.1 Hyperolius riggenbachi
CCTAAAGGGGGCTTAAAGAAGCCCAGGTAACTATGGTACCTGAGACGCTTCTCGTCTAAGGTACACGTTAACTGACAAGACTATATACTATGTAGAGCACTGTGGAAGACGTTGGCGCTATGTAAACATTAATTAATAACGCTATCAAAATAAATGCAATACATCTGACCCCTCCATCCTCAGCAATACTTTGTTTATTGGTCCCCATAATAGTGGTCTGCGCCACTGAACATTTACAGACCCCTCCCCTTCGCAGTTTCTTTATTGATCTATTCTAGCCCCTACCACACATACCCCTCATAACAAGCAGCGGCTAGCTGGGCAGTGCAGCTCTCAGTATGGCACACGTGCTCTCACCTGTGTGCTGTTCCTCCTCCCAACTCTCCACAGATGCACGATCGAGCATCTCGCGCGGCAGGGGGGCGGGAACTGGGAGAGTGACGATCAGAGCAGCCTCATATTTTCTTTTAGCCAGTGGCTGCATGAAAGAAGTGGGGACGCGCAGCAGCCAGGAGCTAGTGCTGCCGATAGTAATCACCGCCGGCAAGCACTGCAGCAGCGCACCACAGAACCAATCACTCTTGACTAAAACTGATACTGGATGTAACGATTGTGGAATTCTCTCCGTGATCAGCGCACAAGGTGTGCGCTGACACTGCGGAAATCCTCCACAAGCGTGCAATTTGCGGAAACCCAGCAGAAGGTGCAATGCACCTGTAGAGGGAAATTCCTGTCGGCAGGTGGAGCTGTGGAGTGCAGAGGAACAGCTCCTCTGCCCTACCACACACACCAGACAGGAATTGTACGAAGGGAAGAAACGCAATTGCAAGAGAGGCGATTGAGAATGAGCACAGAGACAGATTGTATGTGTGTGCACCAAACTAGTCGCCAACCCGCGACGGTGCACACACCACAGCAGATATGAAGTAGGAACGCGATCGCGAGAGGTGCGATCGCCAGACGTGACACAAGGCTACAGCAAGGCAGAGCACAAGAGTAGCAAAGGCACAGCAAATCATACAATGAGAAGATACGGAAAATAACAAACGCTAGCTAAACGCGAACACCGCACTCATTCGCAACAGTGCACGTGTTTATGCGCGGTCTCCACGTGATAAGTACAATAGAGACAAGCACGCCTAACTAACCACCGACAGACAAACCTGAAACAAAGGACGCGAGCGCTTGCTTAACGGTTACCTCACCGAGCCTCCAGCAAGCGTTCGTAGCAGACAAGACAGACACACGAAAACATGAACCAGCGAGAGATAGGATCCACAGCACTAGCGAAAGTGGCTAGTGCGATCCAGGAAGACAGAACAGAAGGATCCACAGCGCTAGCGCAAGATGCTAGTGCGATCCAAGTACAGAGTAGCAGACCAGAAGGATCCACAGCACCAGTGAAAAGAGGCTAGTGCGATCCAGGAAGAAAGATCAGAAGGGGCTACCAGTAACAACCTCTGTTCTGATTAGCACCCAGACACACAGAACGATTTCCTGTCGGCTACCGCTGGGACAGGACAATCACAACAGACAAACAAAACAGATAAGCAATCCTAACTGCACTAGAGAACCTGCCGAGTGCAGTCCCAGGAATTACTCTAAGCTGATATTCAAACAATGAGCAAGGCTGACACTCTCCCGAGTGTTTCACAGGAAGAATCCTTATGACCAGCCAAGTACTGTGGGATCACATGGTATACATAGAGCAAGCCTACAAAGGATGTGGCTAGGCAATCTGCATGACAAACATATGCAAATTCCTCAGCAGCAAGCTGCAATACTGACAAAAGGTCTCTCTTCCATAGACCTGCAGAATGCAGACCTGAACAGTGGTCAAAAGGCTGCCTGCCTGCGCAGGCAGCTGAGCAGATCATTACACTGGACCAGGCTGACTTCTTCATCTGGCAGCCGCGGCCCATAATTCAAGGGGCAGGAGGCGGCCCGGGGGGAGATTGCCCCCCCCGGGCCAGTCCGCCCCTGCACGCACACACACACACACACTTCCATGATACACACATTTCCATGACACACACACACACACACACACACACACACACACACACACTTCCATGACACACACACACACACACACACACTTCCATGACACACACACACACACACACACACACACACACACACACACACACTTCCATGACACACACACACACACACTTCCATGACACACACACACACACACACTTCCATGACACACACACACACACACTTCCATGACACACACACACACACACACACACTTCCATGACACACACACACACACACTTCCATGACACACACACACACACACACACACTTCCATGACACACACACACACTTTCATGACACACACACACACTTCCATGACACACACACACACACACACTTCCATGACACACACACACACACACACACACACACTTCCATGACACACACACTTCCATGACACACACACCCACACTTCCATGACACACACACACACACACACTTCCATGACACACACACACACACACACTTCCATGACACACACACACTTCCATGACACACACACACACTTCCATGACACACACACACACACACACACTTCCATGACACACACACACACACACACACACTTCCATGACACACACACACACACACACACACACACACACACTTCCATGACACACACACACACACACACACACTTCCATGACACACACACACACACACTTCCATGACACACACACACACACACACACTTCCATGACACACACACACACTTCCATGACACACACACACACACTTCCATGACACACACACACACACACACACACACACACACTTCCATGACACACACACACACACACACACTTCCATGACACACACACACACACACACTTCCATGACACACACACACACACACACTTCCATCACACACACACACACACACACACACACTTCCATGACACACACACACACTTCCATGACACACACACACACTTTCATGACACACACACACACTTCCATGACACACACACACACACACACTTCCATGACACACACACACACACACACACTTCCATGACACACACACCCACACTTCCATGACACACACACCCACACTTCCATGACACACACACCCACACTTCCATGACACACACACACACACACACACTTCCATGACACACACACACACACACTTCCATGACACACACACACACACACTTCCATGACACACACACACACTTCCATGACACACACACACACACACACTTCCATGACACACACACACACACACACACACACTTCCATGACACACACACACACACACACACACACACACACTTCCATGACACACACACACACACACTTCCATGACACACACACACACACACACACACACACTTCCATGACACACACACACACACACACTTCCATGACACACACACACACACACACTTCCATGACACACACACACTTCCATGACACACACACACACTTCCATGACACACACACACACACACACTTCCATGACACACACACACACACACACACACACAAGGGGTCCTTAGGTCTACCACAACCTAGTGTTGGTTGTGGTATAGCGGTTAAGAGAGGTGACTACCAAGCACTCAGACCTGGGTTCTATTCCCGGCCAAGACCTGGGTTCAATTCCTGGCCAAGGTATGTAAGCTGGCTTTTAAAAGCCTACAAATCTTTAAGCAAGCTCATTTTTCTCTAGGATATATCATAATGGTACATGCTAGGCTGCCTTCAGTATGTAGTGTTGGTTGTGGTATAGCGGTTAAGACAGCTGACTACCAAGCACTCAGACCTGGGTTCAATTCCCGCCCAAGACCTGGGTTCAATTCCCGGCCAAGGTATGTAAGCTGGCTTTTAAAAGCCTACAATTCCCTGGAAGATGAAACCCTCCTCTGGGAGGAGGGAGTGAGGAAGGGAGGGAGGAAGGAAGGAGGGAGCCTAACTAAAGTCCCCCTAGCAGCGTCTGTCAGCAGCTGTCCCTTAACTAATTAGTGCAGGCAGACTAGTGAGTAAAATGGCACAAGGACCTTGCCTTTTATAAAGGGGGGTGGGGCTCCAGGAGTGAGTGCAGTCTGATTGGCAACAATGTGCCTGCTGACTGTGATGTAGAGGGTCAAAGTTCTGCTCGATAGTGCATTATGGGGCGAACCGAACTTCCGCAAAGTCCCTTCCCTAGCCGAACGTGAACCACCAAAGTTCGCCTGGAACCGTTCGCCGGCGAACCATTCGCTACATCTCTATTGCCCTGTTCACCTCCAGCCAGGAGTGCCCATTCCCTTTGGGCGGACTTATCCTCTCTCGGAGCCAGAGACTCGGGCCCTGAAGGAATGTATTGAAGAGAATCTTCAGAAAGGCTTTATCTGCCCCTCTACCTCCCCTGCTGGAGCGGGAATTTTCTTTGAGAAAAAAGATGGGTCGCTTCGTCCTTGTATAGACTATTGTGAACTCAACAAGATTACCGTGAAGAATCGCTATCACCTTCCTCTCATGCCCGACCTGTTTCGCAGACTCCGTTCTGCCCGTATCTTCTCCAAGCTGGATCTGCGTGGGGCGTACAACTTGATCCGGAAAGAGGATGAGTGGAAAACCGCCTTTCGTTCCCGTTTTGGCCACTACGAATATTTGGTGATGCCTTTCGGCCTCTGCAACGCCCCTGCCACATTTCAGCATTTTGTGAACGACATCTTCAGGGATTTCATTGACGACTTCCTAGTGGTCTATCTTGATAACATCCTTATTTTCTCAACTTCTGAGGAGGAACATCATGGGCATGTTAAGAAGGTCCTTGTTCTCCTTCGTGTTCAGACTGTATGCTAAACCAGAGAAGTGCGAATTCAACAAAGAGAACATTCAGTTCCTAGGCCTGAAGATCTCTCCTGCTGGGGTGGAGATGGACTCTCAAAAGGTCTCTGCCATTCAGGAATGGCCAGTACCGACTGATCGGAAGGCAGTCCAGAGATTTATTGGGTTCACTAACTTTTATAGAAGGCTCATAAAGAATTTCTCGTCGATCGTGGCTCCCATTACTCAGCTAACAAGTACTCGTACTCTATTCAAGTGGACTCCACAGGCTCAAGGAGCTTTCGAGAAACTCAAGGTTAGCTTCCCTTCTGCTCCCATCCTCAAACATGCAGATCCTTCTAAGGCCTTCATCTTGGAGGTTGATGCTTCCGAGATTGCTATCAGGGCTATTCTCTCTCAGCGTTTTGGCCCAAGTTCCATCCTCTATCCAGTGGCCTTTTTCTCCAGGAAGCTGAACACTGCAGAGAGAAATTACGATGTGGCAGACAAGGAATTGTTGGCTATCAAGGCCACACTGGAGGAATGGCGTTATCTCCTGGAAGGGGCGGAGCATTCCATACTCATTCTCACGGACCACAAGAATCACGAGTACCTTCGCTCAGCAAAAAGACTTAGGCCACGACAGGCTAGGTGGTCCCTCTTCTTCTCCCGGTTTAATTTTCATTTAACCTATCAGCCGGGGTCCAAGAATGCCAAGCCTGACGCTTTGTCCTGGATGTTCCATTCAGAAGCTGTTCCTTGCCCAGAAGCAGAGAATATTCTGTCGCCCCAGCACTTTCTTATTGTTCAGTCCAACCTCCTGAACTCCATTAAGCAGTCCCAGATACCGCAAGACCTGCTTCCAGATTTAACTGTTAAAGAGGGGCTGCACTATTTCCAGGGCAAGCTGTTTGTTCCTTCTGAATATCGTATACCAGTTCTCCAGTCTTGCCATGACAATAAGCTTGCCGGTCACTTTGGTGGAGACAGGACCCTTGATCTGCTCCGAAGGAACTTTTGGTGGCCCGGCATCTCAAGGGATTGCAGACAGTTTGTGGCTTCGTGTGAAGTGTGTGCTCGCTCAAAGACTCCTCGTACAAGACCATGGGGTCTCCTGAATCCTTTGCCTATACCCGAGAAACCCTGGGAAAATATTGCCATGGACTTTGTTGTCGAGTTGCCGTCCTCCCAGGGTTTTACCACCATCCTGGTTGTAGTGGACCGCTTCTCCAAGATGGCCCATTTCCTTCCCTGCAAGGAAGCGCCTTCTGCCGCTGAGACGGCTGATCTTTTTCTCAGGGAGATTGTTCGTCTGCACGGCTTACCTTTTTGGATGTGATCTCTGACCGGGGAGTACAATTCACGTCCAGGTTCTGGCAAGAACTTTGTAAGTGCCTAGGAATACACTCCTCACTGTCCTCTGGTTACCACCCTCAATCTAATGGACAAACTGAAAGGACCAACCAGACCCTTCGAACAATATCTAAGATGTTTCATCTCGGCTTCGCAAGATGACTGGTTTCCTCTGTTAGCTACGGTAAAGTTCGCATACAATAACTCCATCCATTCTGCTACTACTAATCAGTCCCCTTTCTTCATGAACTATGGTTTCCACCCTTCCTTCCTACCTGGTATTAACTTTATGGCCACAGTTTCTGGAGTCCAGGACAGAGTGGCCACGCTCAAAGACAACTTCAGCACAGTTCAGAAGATCCTGAAACATCTGTGGAAAAAGGGAAGAGAGCCGCTGATAGACTAAGAAGAGAGGGTGATGAGTTACTTCCTGGAGATCTAGTCTGGTTGTCCACTACAAATCTGAGATTGCGTTGTCCCTCCAAGAAGTTAGGCCCTAAATTCATTGGCCCCTTTCCAGTGTTGACTCGAATTAATCAAGTGGCCTTCAAGCTTTCCCTTCCTAGTTCACATTCGAATCCACCCAGTGTTTCATATATCCTGTTTAAAGAAAGTTATACCCAGCAACTTCCCTGACCGTTCAGTTGCTTCTCCTCCACCAATCCTGGTGGATGGAGCCAAAGAGTTTGAAGTGGAGAGAATTTTGGACAGCAGGAGGGTTAGGAACTCTGTTCAATACTTGGTCAAATGGAAAGGGTTCGGTATGGAGGAGAATACCTGGGAACCTGCTCAGAATGTTCATGCCCCAAGACTGGTCAGACAGTTCCACCAAAGGTTCCCTGAAAAGCCAGTTCCTGGGGGCACCCAGAGGTTTCCCTTAGAGGGGGGGGGGGCAATGTCACACTCACCGTCCCAGGTCCCTGCATCAGTCTCGTGTCCATCCCGGGGTGCGCACGCACACGGGGTCCTTAGGTCTTGTGTGTGGACTTCCTGGTTGGCGGTGCGCGGTCATGCGCGCAAACTGTTGCGCGCGCGCGGATGTTTGCGCGCTGCGTGCGCACTGCGCATGCGCAGGGCGTTAATTTCGGCGCCAAAATCTTGTATAAAAGCAGCACTGGCCATTACTCCAGTGCTGCTCGTTCTGACAGCTTGGCGTAAGCCCCGTGGAAACTCTGTTGTTTATCTTGCTGAACTGACTCCTGGATTTGACCCTTGGCTTGTGACCCCGACCTCTGCTGATTGCCACCTGCCCCGACTCTTGGATTGTTACCTCGTTCTGCCTGCTCGCCGCCTGCCCCGACCTCTGGCCTGTGACCCGACTACGCTGCTTTCTCCTGCCCTGGACCTCTGGCTACTGTCTGACTATGTCTGTCTCCTCTCACACATTAGCGTCGCTGTTCTCCTGACCATTTGCTGAGGTTATCCCAGTAGTGACCTGGCTGGGCACTAGGCAGCGAAATCCTGCACTTCCCTCAAGGGGGTGTGGGCGAAGACCCGTGGTCACTTAGATCCACTTCTGGGTAACGCCTCTTCCTTCAGTGGGAAGGTCAACAGCGCCTGAAGATAACTCGCACACTCCCATGACACACAGACACTTCCATGATAGAGGCTTACAAGCAGCTGCTGAAGGGGTTAAGTACCCCTACCCCCTTACCATGAGAGCAGAGGTGGAGTGCAGGTCTGCACAGAGTCCACTGCCCTGTGAAGATTCCTGACCAGCCAGAGAGATCCATCCTGCAGCTCATTCCTTTTCATAGGACTTGTCACCCCTCACCTCTGTGATTATGGTGGAGGCGGGTTAAAAAAATGTCAGAGTTCTGCTTGACATAGCATAGTTGAGGTTAACAGCACAGAGCTACTTGTAGTCGGGCCAGAAAAGCTGGTATATGCAGAAGTAGACAAAGGATTAGAACTGAGAGGTTTGTTTTGCAGGGAACCTGAAGTGAGAGGAATATAGAGTTTGCAATCTTCATTCTGTAATCAACAATACAGTTGCCTGACTTCTGTGCTGATGTTCTGCCTCTAATATTTTAAATCACTGGCCCTGAATGAGCATGCAGGTCAGATGCTTTGACTCTGGTCTGACTTCACTACATTAGCTTCATGCTGGTTGCAGGTGTGGGAGACACTAAAACAGTGGTCCTCAAACTAAGGCCCGCGGGCCGAATGTGGACCCCTGAGGCTTTTTTACCGGCCCCCCACATACAAAATGTATTACTTATAGATGCGGTCAGCTACCTCTTTAAATATTGGTTATCCGCATATAGAATAGCAGTACTGGCAACGGTTTCCAATCAAATTACACATCAAGTGACACTGCTGTCCAATTGGACTGCAGGTTGTCACCTGGGTATGCTTCACTGTCTGGCCCGCTAAGACTTCTACATCATTTTATGTATACTCCAGCCCCCCAGCAGTCTGAAGTATGTTGACCCGGCCCTCGATCCAAAACGTTTGGGGACCCCTGCACTAAAACAACGAAAGCCAAAAGCTCAGCATGATAGCCAGGCAACAAATAGCCTCCGTATCCCCCTAACGTCAGGTTCCCTTTTGAGTGCAGATAGTCTCAAGGGATTGAAGGGGAATTTGTACGGCATCAGATGTGATTAATACTCAGATTCTACTGAAATTTGATAGATGTGCAACGTAATAAAAGGACCAATATTTCATTGGGAGATGAATCCCATGAGATTGGTATTTTTATGCATATCATATGGAATATGTAATAATTTGGAATGTATGTTTTGTGTGTTTTACATAAAACCTCTTGCAGTGTAAATAATGGTTTATTACCTATCTTCCTGGGATGGCAAAAAATGTCTCCCTGCGTGGATGTCAGATGCACCTTAGACAACTGACCTGAGAGAGATATTAAGGCTGCCATATTTATTTCCTTTTAAACAATACCAGTTGCCTGGCATCCTGCTGACCTTTCATGCATGAGTAGTGTAACGATTGGTGTAGCAAAACAGATGTTTATTTGTGATCTGCAGAATCACCAATAATACAAGTATAGCTAAAGACCAACAAGATATGTAGTGCTTAGTGCAACAGTAACAGAATGAGTAGCAGAACCTCACCAGAGGAGCTGGTGGGTATAGAGAACACAGTAACTGATTAGTTTAGCAAAACCTCACCAGAGGAGCTGGTGGGTACTATTAGAACACAGTAACTGACAGTTTGGCTTCACCTCACCAGAGGAGCTGGTGGATACTGTCAGAAGAGCCCCTCACCAGTGACAAGGGCTCACTGGTGAGTAGAGAGGTCAGACAAGCAAAGGTCAGTAACAAGCGAGCTGGTACAGTACAGAATCGACAGGCAAGAGAATGGTAAGATATCAGGCAGGGTTCAGTAACAGAATCAGATAGGCAAAAGTACAGGAACAGTAATCAAAGAGCAGAGTCAGAGGGTAGCAAGAGTCGTACACAATATATCAATACACAGTATAATAATATCCTAGTCTTGTGTGAAATCCCTGGTTTCCTCCCAGATCAAAGCACACCGGATACTATCTAAGGTCTGAGCGCTAGCACATAAGTATTCGCAACAGCAGACAAGTTGCGAGTGAACAGCGAAGGCTTTTGAAGCAGAGGAGACCCCATGGCCGCGCCCACTCCAATCAGCCAATCCGGAGTGCCGTGCGTCATCTCTGATGTCAGCCGACCAGCTGGTGCGCCTCCTCCCTGCATAAAGGTCCTGGCTCCGCCCGCGCGATACAGCAGCCCTATGTGCCAATGACAGACCCATCCTCGGCATACTAGACGCCAGAGGCACGGGTGAAGTCCCTGAGCATGGAGGCGAGGCGGCTGCGGAACCACCCTGCGTGTCCGCAGCCGCCCTGACAGCGGATGTTACAAGTAGTGTCTGACTTTGATGGATGTGCCAGTTGCACAAAATTACACTCGCAAAGGCATGCTGTGGAATCCGCCTTAAGTTTTTGTTTTTTTTTACTTTTTGCATTTCTGGGAGACGTGGCATTCCAGGTGTTTCAATAGGAAATGGCTGTTTACTAAAGGATTAGCCCTGGTCAACAAAGATCTGTTTATTCTTCCACCGTAGAGAGTGCAGGGTAGGCCTAGGACCTTCTGGCCTTGGAAAACACAACCTAGGGGCACTTTCATGGCAGTCCCAGACCAAATCCATACCTTGCTTTTGTGCAAATGTATATAGTGTAAACCAGCAATACATGCAGTTACATCATCAATCCATCTCCTCCTCCCACCTTTCGCTCTATTCTCAACCCCCGATGAAGAAAAATTACTATTGCCAGTGATTCCAAGCCTGACTTGGAGCAACTGCCAACCAGGTCATAAAACGGAGTGCAGCGAACCTGGATTTATAACTCCCTTCCCCAGGATCCTGGCATTCAAGCACATCTTCAGCATTTCTTCATGACAGACTGTTATCTCGCCACAGAGATGGAGTGCGCCCAGGAGGACAGGATAAAGATGTCGGATCCAAAGACCGGATCCTGGGGAGATGTTTTCTGTGGAGGATAACCTAAACTTAGGGGGGCTCTCTGGACTCTGATTTAAGGAGTTTAAAGACACACAAAACTTGCACTACCTTAGAACTCTAATATCTAATTTGGAATGAATCGGAATGCTAGGAGTTAAACGCATGGATACATCATGGCTACTGGTGGTGGTGTAATGGTGTGGGGGGACAAGCACTAACTCTTAGGTTGGAAAGGTTAGTGTTAGAACAAGTGGCAGTAAGTAACAGTAGTAGGAGTGCAAGGGCTCATTCACATTACAGAATGCATGCAATGGTGCATTAAAGTGTAGACATTTGGCAGTTGAAACTCGATAGAACTCATCAGGAAACTGCATGTATTGTGCTTTAAAATGTTCCCTGCCCCGCTGCATTGCAACGTCCTGGAACCCACAGTGGTACTGAGAAGAGTAACATGAAAGTCTATGGTTTCTCATGTTACAATGCGGTTCAGACACTATGGGCTCTAGTCTATTCACAAAACTTCTTATAAATGACTTGTTTTTTTTATCAAATAGGTGATAAATAAAAGTTTGCTTTCTTAAAACAGAAAGAATTTGCGATAATTCAGGTTGGAGTGAGCTTGAGATGTCTCCCAGAGCAACACTGCTGAATATATACAAATTAATCATTGTACCCTTAGAAGCTAAACACACCTCCAGAACCGCTGGAATGCAATGTGTCAGCTTGTTAATTTGTACAGAGCTATAATAATCCAACATGCATACAGACTGTTTCGGATTGTTTGATCCTCATCAGTGCATGGCATGGATTCATTTGGCTCTATGGAGTAGGGCTTGTAAATCCGAGAGGCACAGACTAACCAGCAAGCTCATGGTGACCCAGAACTCATTGGAGTGTGTAAGGGACTACAATGGTCCTAAAAGCCCCCTTACTAAGATGTTAAGAAAAACAAGTTTGCTTTCTTAAAACTGAAAGAATTTGCGATAATTCAGGTTGGATGCATGTTGGATTATTATGGCTCTGTACAAATTAACAAGATGACACATCATTGCATTCCAGCGGTTCTGGAGGTGTGTTTAGCTTCTAAGGGTACAATGGTTAATTTGCATATATTCAGCAGTGTTGCTCTGGGAGACATCTCAAGCTCACTCCAACCTGAATTATCGCAAATTCTTTCTGTTTTTTAAGAAAGCAAACTTTTGTTTTTCTTAACATCTTAGTAAGGGGGCTTTTAGGACCATTGTATTCCCTTACACACTCCAATGAGTTCTGGGTCACCATGAGCTTGCTGGTTAGTCTGTGCCTATTTGATAAAAATAATATTTAAACACTTAATTTCAATATTACTTTTCTTACCTTAATTATATTATATTTTTTGCTCTTTGGAAGCTTAAAGGAATACTATCGATTTTAAAACAACTTTTTTTTTTTTTTTTTTTTTTTTTTTTATGCTGTATGTTAGGGCACACATTACCACAAGTACTAGGAGCAATTTCCTTCCTCACACAGCTCTGCTTCTCTGCTGTAAAATCCCCCATCAGTTTTAGATACAAATGTGTCTGGCTCAGGCTAGACCATGTTTCTGCTCAGGGGGGTTTACTATCAACTCCTCAGTGTACAGTTTAATAATCACCTTGCTGAAAATCTTATTCAGATGGTATAAGGGGTTAAAGATTTCAACAATGTGTGTTTATTATCTTTGCTTCTCTGACTGATAAAGATCCTAATAATGCCTTTGTAAACAGCATTTCTCCCTCTCGGCACTGCACCACATAGCAGCCTACAAAGTACCGTGTTTCCCCTAAAGTTAGACATCCCATGAGAATAAGACCTAGCAGGAATTTCAAGAATGCTTGAAATGTAAGACATCCCTAGAATTTAAGCGCTAGCTAGCAGCCCACATGACACCAGCAAGTCATGCTGAATACAAAGCCTGGATACAGGAGAGCAGCAGTATAATGTGAGTTCTACAGTCCTATATATGTGTCAGGTAATTTGTGTTTTTGTTGGAGCCAGCCCTCCTGATCTGTCGTGATAAGCATCAGCAGCACTTCACCTCTTCAACTCTTCCCAGGACACACACACAGCTATGCACACACTATGCTCTGGGGAGCCTGACAGAGTTCTCTACCTGCAAGAAATAGACTCTTACCCACATGATCAGCAGAATCCAATTTCTTGTAAGTGAGAGCCAATATCTGCAAACCACAAGCTCTGTGTGTTGCACGTGTTTCAGCATGGTATACAGTATGTACATTTTGTATAGGAAAACTTCCAGTGTTTGCCAAAAAATAAGACATCCTCTGAAAACAAGCCCTTGCACATCTTTTAGAGCAAAAATGTATATAAGACAGTGTCTTATTTTCGGGGAAACACGGTAGATGCAGCCTGGAGTGAAAGATCTCAAGAAAGACAGTCAGTCAGGAATAGTGTATACATATATTCCTGCTAGTTACATTACAGTAATATTACAGAACATCTAGCTACATATTGCCTCCTCAGATCAGCCTCCTCCTCCTCTGTATGTCTCCTGCATGCTGTGGCACAGTGAAGTATATTTGTGAGCTGTGTGAGGAATGAAGGATGATTTTTAAGCAGGGAGGAATAACTGGATGAATAAAGTGCCCCTAGCACTAGTGGTAATGTGTACCCTAATATAAAGTATTAAAAAAAAAACTTATTTTAATTGATAGTGTTCCTTTAAAAATGTAACAGATGAGGTGAAAACAGTGTGAATGAGCCATTAGTGTTAGGTGGAAAGTGGACTGGTTAAGGGCACCGCCTTTGACATGGGAGACCAAGGTTCAAATCCTGGCTAGGGTCAGTACCTATTCAGTAAAGAGTTCAAGGCAACTCTCCCTAACTTTTCACGTTGGCCTCTGGAGCATATCCCAGTGGCTGCAGCTCTTCACCACTTTGAGTCTGACAGGAGAAAAGCGCTATACAAATGTCATGATGATGATTATTATATTAATTATTAGTGTAGTAGGAGGGTTAATCATAGTTGTACCGGTAGTAAGAGGGTTAGTGTTAGGTGTAGTGGTATTATGGGGGGTTAGTGCTAGGTGTAGCAGTAGTAGGAGAGTTAATACAAGGTGTAGGGGTAACAAGGTTAATGCTAGAAGTAGAGGCAGGGAGTAGCAGTAGGAAGGTTAGTGTAGCGGAAGTGTGGTTAGTGTTGCTGATGTTGGCTGATGGTGTAATGGTTAAGGGCTCTGCCTCTGACACAGGAGACCAGGGTTCGAATCTCGGCTCTGCCTGTTCAGTAAGCCAGCACTAATTCAGTAGGAGACCTTTGGCAAGTCTCCCTTACACTGCTACTGCCAATAGAGCGCGCCCTAGTGGCTGCAGCTCTGGCGCTTTGAGTCCGCAAGGAGAAAAGCGCAATATAAATGTTATTTGTCTTGTCTTGTCTCTTGTCTAGTGTTAGATGTAGTGGCAATAAGGTTAGTATTAGGTGTAGCAGTAGTAAAAAGGTTAGGAGTAAGTGTAGCAGCGGTGAGATTGTTAGGTGTAATGGCAGTGATGCTAGTGTTAGGTGCAGTGGCACTGAGTTTAGTATTAGCAGTAGAAGGAGGCTCAGTGTTAGGCGTGGCGGCAGTAGCAGGGTTAAGAGTGTGGCACGAGTATTACGGTAAGTTAATAAAAGTATAATATCAGGAATTTAAAATGATCTTATTAATACTGTTCGCTACTTATAGTAAATGTACACCTCTTCCCCTAAGTACATTTAAAAGGGGTGCCCTGTAAAAATAGTGATGGAATAGAATCCCGATTGTAGAATATTGCTAATTTTACCATTATGCTACTATCCCCAATAGTAGAATATCAGTAATTATACTGATATTCTATTATCCCTCTGTAACGATCTGTGTCAGCCAGAACAGTTTTTCTGATTATTGGTGATCTGCAGTATCCCCAATAATACAGATGTTATACCTGATTATGTGGTGATCTGCAGAATCACCAATAATACAAGTATATTAAGAGAGACAGGACACAAGATGTAAGAAGGTGTTTGGTGCAACAGTAATATAGATGGAGATACTCACTGTCCAGATGGGCTGGTGTATGGGGTATCTCTAATCAACACAGTAATCAGTATTCCAGCAAGCTGGAGATTACGAGGCGTAATAAGTTCACCCGAGGAGCGGGTGATGCACAGTAAGACAATGTAGCAAGATCACTCGAGGAGCGAGTGATACAGACTGTACTGCGACAGATGATTCCCCGAGGAGCAGGAGACACAGACAGTACTAATGATAGCTAGTCACCTGAGGAGCAGGTGATAAGACTGGATTACAGCTCTCTACCTGAGGAGCAGGTGATTCAGACTGTACTGCAACTCTCTACCTGAGGAGCAGGTGATTCAGACTGTACTGCAACTCTCTACCTGAGGAGCAGGTGATTCAGACTGTACTGCAGCTATCTACCTGAGGAGCAGGTGATTCAGACTGTACTGTAGCCATCTACCTGAGGAGCAGGTGATAAGTAACCTAAGAGCCCCTCACCAGGACTGAGTTCCCTGGTGAGAGCAGGAGTGTCAGACAAGTAGGTTCGGCAACACACAGGCAGATACAGTACAAAGGCGGAAGACAGGATCAGAGTGAGGGATAGCCAAGTCGGCAACCGGATCAGATAGGCAAAGGCACAGAATCACAAGACAGGAGAGTAGTCAAGGCTAGCAGAAGGTCATAACAAATAATACAATTCAATTAGTACTTTAAGCTATCAACAGAATCTGTCTAAGTGTGGATCCCCAGCTCCTGCTGGTTCTAGGCACACTTTCGTATCTAAGGGTCTGAGTGCTAACAAGTAGCATATGCAACAGCAGACAAGGAACAACTGACAGGCCTGTTCTATATATACTGGGAGCACTCCTAAGCCCCACCCCAGTCACTCAGCCAATCAGGAACAGTGTTGGAGTCAGCTGACCGGCTGATCAGCTGACTCCTCTTCTGTTTGCATAAAGATCCTGTCTGTGCGCGTATAGACCTTAGTCTGTGTGCAATTGAGGGAGCAGGCAAAGATCCACCATGCGACAATGCGGCGAGAGCCGCTGGCTGAGATGCGGAGACAGCCGCCATGCCACTCAGCGCTGCGGCGGCTTCCCTCTCATTCCCCACAAACCCAGGCACCATTCCATTCTGTATCTGCGCGGCGGAAACCGCCGGCTGGGACGCGGAGATAACCGCCATGCTACTACCTGACGCAGCGGCATCTCCGCAATCCCTTACACCTTCATTGTGACTTCCTTACAAAATCTGGCGCCCTGTGAAGCTGTGTCAGGACTACGACTTCCACACTTTTCAGCCTTTTGGCAGAAAATGTGCATTTTTATTTATTTCATGTAATTTTTTTTTTTCACCTTTGTGTGCGACTGTTTGCATCAAGGTATCCAGAGCATGTGAAAATTCATATACAAACACAAAATGTTAAAGAGAACTCGAGGTGGGTTTGAAGAATATTATCTGCATACAGAGGCTAGATCTGCCTATACAGCCCAGCCTCTGTTGCTATCCCAAACCCCCCTAAGGTCCCCCTGCACTCTGCAATCCCTCATAAATCACAGCCACGCTGCTGACAAACAGCTTGTCAGAGCTGGCTGTGTTTATCTCTATAGTGTCAGTCTTCTGCTCTCCCCGCCTCCTGCAGAACTCCAGTCCCCGCCTGCATCCCTTCCCTCCCTGCTAATTAGAGGGAAGGGACGGGGGCAGGGACCGGAGCTATGCAGGAGGCGGGGGAGCAGCTGAGACTGACACTACAGATGTAAACATAGCCTCAAAGCACGGCTGTGATTTATGAGGGATTGCAGAGTGCAGGGGGACCTTAGTGGGGTTTGGGATAGCAACAGAGGCTGGGCTGTATAGGCAGATCCAGCCTCTGTATGCAGATAACATTCTTTAAACACACCTCGGGTTCTCTTTAATGCAAAAAAAAAGGCCTATTAAAAAAAAAATATACTGCCTTGGAACTGCTGGACAAGCCTGATTTGCCCATACCATTTTCAGCTATATATCTTTTTTCCCCCCGAACAAGCCAGGCTCGTCCATACCACCAGGGAGGTTAAAATTCAGCCTTGGATGCACAGCTTGGTGCGTAATGACATCACATGCAACTTCTTCCTGGTTTGCATAATAGGTTCTGCTGCTAGGGGCAGGACTACTGCTCCTGCGCAGAACACTCATCCATTGTGCGAGTGCTTTACAGCCATGCTTGCGCAGGCGCAGAAGACAATGACCTCGCGAGGTTGGCCTCTGCACCGGTGGGAACCCTGGGCCAGCGGCTGGGAGTGGAGCTGCGACGAGGGACATGTCTGCTGCAAGGGGCTGGAGGAAGCGCCGGGTAAGTAGAGCTTGCCTAGCTTAAATTGGCTGATGTTTCCTTTCAAGTTATTAAACTACAATGTGCATGCTGTGCGTTATCCCAACGGAAGGTGGCGCATGGCAATCCATTTTATAGCCCTGTAATGATTTTGTCTGTTGTGATGCACCAGACAGTATGAAAGGAGCCTAAGAACTTCTATTGCAGTTCCTACACATTCACACTGATTACACCACCAAAGTCATCTCTTCTTTTAGTGCTACACCACAATTTTTCTGGTCAGACATTGTCTCGATACAATCACCTGCAAAGTTGCACTGTATGGTTATTTTCCATGGCAGATGAGTTAGGCACTCTTGTATCCTACAACCTTGACCACCTACAGACATCTCAGCTGCCACGGTTAACTTTTGGCAAAGAGTTCTAATACACAGAACATTCCAGTGTTTACGATTGAAGGCATAAGTCTTGATGTCCAAGACACAATAACAGGTCTTGATGCCAAGCAGGATGAAACATAAGGCCTGGCAGTACTAGAGTACAAAATGACCTAATGCTGGCCTATAGCTGCTAGTCTTGTGCAAATACATGGGCTGATCAACACAGATTAGAAGGGAAGGAAGGGGTCCGGATGGTACAGGAACTAGCCTAATACTAGCTTTTATTTCTTAACTGTTGTAAAAAATATGTTCTTTCTGGTTTGGTCTGCTGTATTACTAGTTTAACCACTTAACGACCGCCTAACGCCGATAGGCGTCGGCGGGTCGTTAGTGGTATAGCATGGAAACGGCCGTTCGATCGAGCAGCCTTTCCATGCCAGTTTATGGAGTGTGTCTCCGTGAACAGCCGGAGAGCCGCCGATCGCGGCTCGCCGGCGAAATGTAAACAAGCGGGGAAGAAATCCCCATTGTTTACATCATACGGTGCTGCTGCGCAGCAGTGCCGTGACGTAGATCGGCGATCCCCGGCCTCTGATTGGCCGGGGATCGCCGGCATATGATAGGATAGGCTTCAGCCTATCAGGCGCAGGACGGATATCCGTCCTGCGCCGCTCAGATGCCAAGGGAGAGGTAGGGAAAGCCGGGGAGGGCGGAAAGCGCTGCGGAGGGGGGCTTTGAAGAGCCCCCCCGGAAAGCGCGGGTAGCCGGCGGCGATCAGACCCCCCCAGCAGGACATCCCCCTAGTGGGGAAAAAAGGGGGGGAAGTCTGATTGCCAGGGCTCACTGCTGATCGGTGCTGCGGGCTGGAGAGCCCACGCAGCACTGATCACTGAAAAAAGCCCTGGTCCTTAAAGAAAACCTGAACTGGAAATTAAAAGTCAAAGTAAGCATACACAAGTCATACTTGTCTACCATGTAGTCTATTCCTCAGTGTCTTTCTCCTGTCCCGCGTCCTGTTTGTTCACTGTGATCAAGGGAATTTCCTGTCCTCCATTTTGAAAATGGCCATTACCCATAACAGCTTTCTGGTCAGCACACAGTTAAACTGTAACATCACCCACTTGAGCCATAGGGAAACATGGGCATTACCGGGCACATGAGTTGTCCTCTCAGCTATAACTGACAGCAACTGATATTTTACTGACAGCAACTGATATATTTCAGTTCTGACAAAATATTGTCAGAACTGGAAGGGATTGTTGTCAGAAGAAAATGGTGAGCTGCTGAAAGGAACTGATGGCAAGGTAACTATGTAATGTTCATTTGAAGTTACCTCATGTGTTTATTTTAAATATTTTTACTCCGTACAGGTTCTCTTTAAGTGGTTAAACTCTTATTTCTGAGAACCACCCTTGCTGTAGGAATGTATTCATCACACAACTTAAAGTACTCCGACCTTAGTTTTTTTAAAGAGAACCCGAGGTGGGTTTGAAGAATATTATCTGCATACAGAGGCTGGATCTGCCTATACAGCCCAGCCTCTGTTGCTATCCCAAACCCCCCTAAGGTCCCCCTGCACTCTGCAATCCCTCATAAATCACAGCCACGCTGCTGACAAACAGCTTGTCAGAGCTGGCTGTGTTTATCTCTATAGTGTCAGTCTGCTGCTCTCCCCGCCTCCTGCAGAACTCCGGCCCCCGCCTGCATCCCTTCCCTCCCTGCTGATTGGAGGGAAGGGACGGGGGCAGGGACCGGAGCTATGCAGGAGGCGGGGGAGCAGCTGAGACTGATACTACAGATGTAAACACAGCCTCACAGCATGGCTGTGATTTATGAGGGATTGCAGAGTGCAGGGGGACCTTAGTGGGGTTTGGGATAGCAACAGAGGCTGGGCTGTATAGGCAGATCGAGCCTCTGTATGCAGATAACATTCTTTAAACACACCTCTGGTTCTCTTTAATGAAATGTTTTTAATACTTTATTTGCTGGGCTCTGATATGAGTCAATGCACCATCCTCCATCTTTAGCGCCCCCCTCCCCCCATACCCCGCTCTGCTCATTCGTAATGCAGAGCTCAATGATGGGAAGGAAGTGTCAGTACTTCTTCCTCTCTGCCTGTCTTCAGGAACGCCCCCTCTACTCGCTGCTAATAGTTCCTATATGCACAGCATGCTGGTGAGCTGTGCTTTGTGCAGTCTTGAGGTAATTTAGTTTAGAATTATAGTGTACTAATAGCTGTATTAGTACATGATAATTCTGAGCTAAATTACCTCAAGATCGCAATCAGCACAGCTCCCCAGCATGCTGTGCATATAGGAACTAGTAGAGGAGGTATTCCTGAGGACAGACAAAGAGGAGGAACACTTCCTCCCCACCCATCAACGTTCTCTTCAAGTCGACTATTTCAGCTGAGCAGAGCGGGGGACAAGGGAGGGCCTAAAGGGGGAGGAAGGTGCTGTGATTTATGCCACAGCACAGCAAATTAAAAAAAAAAAGCCTTTCCAGTTCCACCATATTAAAAAAACAAAAAAAAAAAACCTTCCCACTCTAAGACTTAAAGAAACAAGTTATTTTTTACTCCTTAGTCAAACCATCTTATTGTTAAAGAGTAACTGTTGCGAAAATCTTAAAATTTAAAACACATACAAATAAGAAGTACATTTCTCCCAGAGTAAAATGAGCAATAAATTACTTTTCTCCCATGTTGCTGTCACTTACAGTATGTAGTAGAAATCTGACATTACTGACAGGTTTTGGGTTCGTCCATGTCTTCATGGGGGATTCTCAGCATGGCTTTTATTCTTTATAAAGACATTCTTTTAAAATGATTCATACAAAGATGCCGTCCAGTCTCCCTGCTCGCTGCACACTATTTTGGCAGTTGGACGGAGCAACTACCATTCACTAAATGCTTTTAAAAATAAAGAAAACCCTGAGAACCCCCCCCCCCCTATCAGAAGATGGGCTAGTCCAAAATCTGTCGGTAATGTCACATTTCTAGTACCTACTGTAATCTCTGTATAGCTCTGTTCTAATATTCACACAGCTGCAAGTTTTGTCCTGACTGACATATTACAATGCTGATGCAGGCTCCTGGTAAATTGATTGGAGAGGAGGGTGTTCCATCCCAAATTGATGTTCATTCGATAAAAGGCCTTCTCAATCAATATAATATTTTAATATATTTCTGTTAGATTCTATGTTGAATCTAATGCCTAATGTGTTTTAAAATCATTGAATAGTAGATGCCTACTGTTAACTTAAATTTTCCCTAGATTAGTGCAAAGACAACAATAAAATCATGAAGGAACATTGTTGTTCCTAGAGTTAAAGGACCACTGAAGTGAGAGGTATATTGATTTCAAATATCTAATCAATATCTGCCTTCAATGATTGACTGCTTAAAGGGACCAGCCTAAAAGTCGACATAATCAAGATTCTCAAGTAGCAGATTCGTAGCTCACTATAATCAGAATAGGTTAACCGGTTTACCTCTGGAAAAAAATACGCAAAATTCATCAATTGCATTTTTTTTTTTGTCACAATTTTTTATTAAATTTCAACATAGAACAGAACAAATAAACAGATAAACATTTCTGTTATAAAGAGAGACATTTTATTTTAAACCATCACCCAAAAACTCAGTTTTTCTATTACCTGCCCAAAATCCATAAAAACATTCACAAACCACCTGGCAGACCCATAATCTCTGGGATCGATTCAGCTACTAGCAATCTTTCGAGGTTTATTGACACATTTACAAACTCCTGTCCAGTCCCTACCCTCTTTTCTTAAAGATTCCCAACACCTCATCGAGTTCATCCAATCTATACCATAGGAAGACGACTACATATAGTTAACCTGCGACGTTACATCCTTATATACCAATATACCTCACACATTTGGACTCACTGCATTACAATACTACCTACAATTCACCACGGCCATGCCACTAGCACAACAGTCCTTCCTTATACTATGTACAGAATTCATCCTCCAAAACAATGTGTTCACCTTTCGAGATATTTACCACCAAGTCAGCGGCGTTTCCACGGGAAGCTCATTCTCCCTGTCTTATGCTAATTTGGCCATGGGATATTTTGAACACATTAAAATGTATAATAATAACCCCTTTTCCAATAACATCATTTTCTACAAAAGGTATATTGATGACTTAATATTTATATGGAAAGGTACTTCCGAGTTAATCACTTGATGACCCAGCCTTTACCCCCCCCCCCCCTTAAGGACCAGCACTGTTTTTTGTGATCTGTGCTGGGTGGGCTCTGCAGCCCCCAGCACAGATCAGGGTTCATGCAGAACGATCAGATCGCCCCCCTTTTTTCATACTAGGGGGATGATGTGCTGGGGGGGGGGGGGTCTGATCGCTCCTGCCTGCGTGTAGCAGGCGGGGGGGGGGGGGGCACCTCAAAGCCCCCTCCACCGCAGGATTCCCCCTCTCCTCCCTCCCTTCCCCGGAGATCGGAGGCTGCACAGGAACGGATGTCATGTCATGACAGCGATCCCCGGCCGCTGATTGGCCGGGGATCGCTGATCTGGTACAACGCTGCTACTGTCAGCAGCGTTGTACAAATGTAAACAAAGCGGATTATTTCCGCTTGTGTTTACATTTAGCCTGCGAGCCGCGATCGGCGGCCCGCAGGCTATTCACGGAGCCCCCCGCCGCTCGCGGCTGCTTCCTGATTAATTAGCCTGCAGCCGGCGACGCACATCTGCGTCGCTGGTCCTGCAGCTGCCACTTTGCCGACGCGCATTATGAGTGCGCGGTCGGCAAGTGGTTAATACCATCATTTGTTAAATATCTGAACACAAACCCCGCGGGCCTAGAATTCACTTCCCATCATGACCCTAGTCCCATTGAATTTTTAGATCTCATCTTATATACAGAGTCGCTCCAAATCAAAACTAAAACATTCTTCAAACCCGTGGATGCAAACAACTACATTCACTACCATCGTTTTTACCACCGCCCATGGACCAAAAACACCCCTTACAGTCAATATAAAAGAATTTATCGCAACTGCACAGACCCACAACAGTATAACATCCAGGCTAAAATTTTGACGAAAAAATTCACAGACCGCAAATATCCTAAAAAACTACTACAAGATGCATACCAAAAAGCTAAAACAGATAACCCCTCACTACCAAATGCCAACACCCAGAATAACGATACACCCCGGTTCATCACAAAATTCAGTTCTTAACACACCTCGGTCTGCAGTATACTTAACAAAAGATGTAATATCCTCTTGCAAGACCCCCCCACCTACGTCCAATCATACCACCCAAACCCGCCATCACATTTAGACGTGCCCCCAACCTTCGCAGTCTACTGGCCCCTAGTAGAATACAACACATTCCTACTGACACTACACAGAAAACCTCCACTGATACCCCCGGTTGCACCCCTTGCAACCATAAAAGATGTTTCTGTTTTTGAACCTTTCAGTTCATAGTCCACACATCATCATTTCATTCCCTGGTTACCGGTACTGAATACCAAATTAAGAATAGCCTTACCTGCATATCAAAATATGTCATTTATGTCATCATATGCCCATGCCCGCTGCAGTATGTGGGCAGAACCACCCAACTAGCTAGGAGTAGAATAGGGCAACACAAGAAATATACTCAATAAATATCCTCTCCACAGTGTTTTGCGTCACTTCACCACCCATCACAAAAGCAATCCTGAACAGTTCCGTATCACACTCATTGAATCAATCCCGCACAACCGTTCAGATTCTTTTGACGTTTTGAAAAAACGAGAAATGTTTTGGATTCAGATGCTAAAAACTCTCTAACTCAGGATGGCTTGAATGAACTACTGGAGAAAATCTATTAACTCCTCATACTCTGCAATCAATAATTTCTCTTTTTATCTGTCCTCTCTTTTTAGCATTGATTCCTTTGTTTTATCCCCCCCCCCCCCCCCCTTTATTTATGTTTTGAATTTTTATCTATTGGTTGAACTAGTGCAAAGTTTACATTCTATATATGCCTCTATCGCAATTAATGAGTTTCCCTACATGCTGCATTGTACCATATGTTAAATTATGAGAATTTTACACACCCCACTAAAGAAAATGTATAAACTGCTTACAACACAACCCTCATTTCTTACACTATTTATTTATTTATTTATTCTTAACAGGACATTCCCTACCTCTACCGTTATAATCCCCTTATTATCCATTAATTTTAGTATCCCCTTTTGTTTATTCACATTATTCCATAGGAAATTCATTTAACAGCAAGCACTATAGCACTTTAGCTGTTGTCCATTAGATGGCAGCGTTGCAATATAGATGTTGTAAGCAACACACCACCACTTATTTTCCATTTTTTATTTTTATCCTAGCCTAGAGATTAGTTGCATATATGAACTATGCAGTTAGCAAGTTTTTTAGTGGTATAAATTAATTTGTTTTAACCCTCTTGGTGGCATCCCTTAACCAACATGGCCACCTCTGTCCATTCTATACTGGCACGCCTGCGCACTCTATATAGGAATCCCTCACAGCCACACACACTGCGCACGGAGAATCCTTCCTACGCACATGCGTACAATAAACTAGGGGTGCGACGTCATCGGCGCACCGCCCACCTTGTCGGCCCCAGCACCGCCCACCACTCCGGCATACAGTATGAGTCCTAAACGGCGCCACACGTGCATCAGATTGACAGGATGCACATCAATTTTATCTCCTCCCCATTGGTTAATAGTTTCTTGCCCACAAAGACTCTCATACTGGCCCAGCCCACCACCACCAATTATTGAATAATGAGCCTGGCTCACCTATATAACCCTCTCAGTTTCCACGAGCCAGCACAGAGGTGCCAAGCATAGTCTGGACTCCTAGCTGGTAAGTGACTCTTCCTTTTTACTCTTTATGTGCGCTATGCTGCCCAATTTGACCCCTGCTCAAACGGAGTGTATCTCACTACCTCTACTAGCTTAATTTATGTCCCCTGTTTTTACAAACCATCCCTCTTGCTATTCCCTGAGTCTAGAACCTCCTCCCCCCCCCCTTTTTTTTTTGCCATACACTACACGCTATTCCGTTTCACCCCCATTCCTACACCAGGTTACCTATTAATTGTCATTTATTTGCTTGGTTGCTGCATATTGCAGTTTAGTATTGCTGGTTATGGCCGTTTACACTTCTTATTGGTTTTACTACGGTCTATTTTGTTTTTGTTACTCTGCCTACATACTACTATTCTTACAGTCATAGGATATTTGTAACATGTTCCTGTACACTTCCTTGGGCCCTAAACGTCCCACCCACAATACCAGAAGATATGTTTCCCCACACTAAGATAGCCCCCCTATACTTATGTCAACACTATTTATACATGATATTATTTCATCTTCATATTTTGTACATAAGAATACCATACACAGTGTTCTGATTATGCTTGTTTTCATCTCTGTCAATTAGTGTGTTACTCCTGTTGTTTTGTTGCCTGATGAAGCGGGGTTGTGCCCGTGAAACGCGTTGCCAGTTATCACTAGGAGTATGTGAATACATTTTATTAACTATATCGACAGCATCGTGTCTGTTTGGAGTGTCTGGTCCACCACCGCCTCCTGAATGTTTTTAGATGATTTTAGCATATTTTACTCTTTTGGCGCCTCTGTACACCTCCACAACATTTCTGTTATAAAGTGCGTCATACAAAGTAGCTAATTTGCACAGAAATAATACATAGTACAATGTGGTCTGCATAGGCAGAAACCATCACACATAGATATAACATGGATGTCAGCAGCACTAAGGCATCATGTACTGACATCCTTTGTAGTCAACAGATAGCTAGCTTACAATGTGCTATTTAACCACTTGAGGACCACAGTCTTTCTACCCCTTAAAGAGGACCTGTACTGAGTAAAAATGTTTAAAATAAACACATGAGGTAACTTCAAATGAACATTACATAGTTACCTTGCCATCAGTTCCTCTCAGAAGCTCACCATTTTCTTCTTACAGTGATCCCCTCCAGTTCTGACAATATTTTGTCAGATCTGAAATATATCAGTTGCTGTCAGTAAAATATCAGTTGCTGTCAGTTATAGCTGAGAGGAAAACTGATGTACCAGATAATGTCCATGTTTCCTTATGGCTCAAGTGGGCGATGCTACAGTTTAACTGTGTGCTGACCAGAAAGCTGTTATGGGTAATGGCCATTTTCAAAATGAAGGACGGAAAATTTCCCTTGATCACAGTGAACAAATAGGATGTGGGACAGGAGAAAGACACTGAGGAGTAGACTACATGGAAGGTAAGTATGACTTGTGTATGCTTATTTTGACTTTTAATTTTCAGTTCAGGTTTTCTTTAAGGACCAGAGCCTTTTTTTCCATTCAGACCACTGCAGCTTTCACGGTTTATTGCTCGGTCATACAACCTGCCATCTAAATGAATTTTCCCTCCTTTTCTTGTCACTAATACAGCTTTCTTTTGGTGCCATTTGATTGCTGCTGTGATTTTTAGTTTTTATTATATTCATCAAAAAAGACATGAATTTTGTCAAAAAAATTATTTTTTTAACTTTCTGTGCTGACATTTTTCAAAGAGTAAAATTTCTATATACATTTTTGTCCAAATTTATTCTGCTACGTGTCTTTGATAAAAAAAAAATCTAAGGGGGGCGTGGCCGGAACGGGGATGTGAGCAGTCGCATCTCTCGGAGCTCCTCACCTCGTGGGCTATACCAGCCATTATCCTGCTATTATCCTGCTGCTTCTGGGACACTGAACCCCTTTCCCTAGATACCTACCACTCTAGCGGGCAAGATGGGACCAAAAAAGACTGACAAAGCCTCGGAGAAAGTCACTGGCCCGATGGACAAGTTCCGCCGAGCGGACCAAGATGGCGGCGGACTAGCTGCGGAGGAGGACACGGCCTCTCAGCCGGACCAGTCTCCCTCCCCAGAAGCTCAATCAATACTTTCTGCTATCTCCGCTCTGCAAACCTCGCTCACAGATACCTTTACTACTAAAATAGAGGAGGTTAAAGCAGACTTACAACTCCTCCGACAAGATGTCCGCAACCTCCGCGAACGCGTCTCCGATGCCGAGGCCCGGATCTCTAAGCTAGAGGACGACTTCAGAACGCTCCCATCAGATGTACGCACTTCACAAGGCCACATCAAAGCCATTATAGCCAGACAGGAAGACATGGAAAATAGACTGCGGAGGTCAAACATACGTCTGGTGGGCCTCCCGGAGAGGTCAACGACCCTGCCCGCTTCCTGGAGAACCTGCTTACCACGCAATATGGCAGAGACTCCTTCTCCGCGGCCTTCTCTGTGGAGCGCGCCCACCGTATACCCTTTAAAGCTAACCCGCCTGGAGCCCCTCCGCGTACCTTCATCGCTAAGCTCCTCAACTTTAAGGATCGAGACGCCATTCTCCGGTTGTCCCGTGAACAAGGCAACATCCAACTCGACAACGCCTCCATATCCATATACCCTGACTTTGGTGTGGAAACGCAGAAGCAGCGCGCTAAGTTTCAGGATGCAAAACGCAAGCTTAAGAATCTGGGCCTGCAATACGCCATGCTGTTTCCCGCTCGCCTCAGAGTTGTATCAGACGGCAAGAATCTCTTCTTTGAATCCCCTTCTGAGGTCTTTACTTGGATCGAAAAGAACAAATCTCAACCCAGCTCGGAAAACTGATCTACTTCCCTATGTTAAGGTATCTTTTATTACCCCTGGGTCCTAGCTGACAAAGCCTTAAACTCACTATTGCAGTACTGTCCCCGTCGCCCGGTATGACTTGTTGCTCTGCCGTGGCCTACGCCATTCCTTTTTCTACTCCATTCAGACATATACGGGCCAGTTTTGCTGCATTCACCCCCTTCAATCAGCTAGGCAAATACAGTCCCCTGCGGCACAGGTCCCACTAAGTGGCCCTAGTAAGGTGCAGAGCAAGGCTATATACGACACCATATTTGATGTCGTACCCACAGATGTCACTATTCTGTTTTCACGTTTTATTACTTTTATGTATTTTTCCTGCTTGTTATAGGATTATGCATGTAAACTCTGTTATACCTATTCTGGTATTATTTTCTGGGAAGAAGCTCTGGCCCTGCGTTTTGGGCTATGAGCCGGGTATTATTCATCAGTTCAAAACTAACCCCTTAACTTGCAGCCGGGGATTCCTTGCTCCCGTCCCCCACCCACTAAGCTATGTGTTCTCCAACTCTTATCTCAAATCCCAACATGGCCTCCCAATCCCAGTCCTTTAGTACTCCCCTCTCCTTGCTGACCTGGAATGTGAGGGGTCTACGAGATAGGGTTAAGAGGTCGGTAGCGCTGGACTTTTTACGCAAACAACATGTGGATATAATTGCACTTCAGGAGACACATTTAGACGGCACCCTCCATATGGCCCTACGCCGCACATGGATTGGATGGTCTTTCCACTCCACATTCTCCTCGCACTCTAGAGGTGTCTCCTTGTTCTTTGCTAAAAGTGTCCAATTTCAATTGATTGATCAAGTTATTGATGATGAAGGCAGGTACATTTTTTTTGCACTGTTTACTATATAATGTCTCCACTATAATTATTGCATTATATATACCTCCTCCATTTTCCTTTGCTGTACTTAAACTTGCATTAAGCTTCATTGCCCTTTATCCACAGGTCCCGTCGATTTGGCTAGGGGATTTTAAATATGTTTTATACCACAACACTGATAAAATCCCCCAGCCAACCCCCTTGACCTCACCTACTAAGACAGACACAAAATTGGTAACTCTCCTTAAAGATGTCTCCATATATGACACATGGTCGGTGAAATTCCCTGACACTCCGGCATTCTCGTGCTACTCTGCATCGCATAAAACCCAATCACGTCTGGACTATATTTTAGTCTCTTCTAACTTACTTACAAGTATAGGTAAAATAAGTTTTCTCCCCTCTCTTATGTCTGACCATTCCCCATACTTTATCCAGCTAAACTGGTCCTTTCCCCCCAAGATATCCTCCTGGCGGCTCCACCCCTTCTGGCTAACCAAAATCAGTGAGTCAAAATCCTCTGAAGAAGCCCTCTCTCACTTCTTTGACTTGCAGGGCCAGTCTGCATCACCCACATCGATTTGGGAGGTGTTTAAACAATTCTCCAGACAGCATTTCTCTTCCAGAATAAAAACCATCAAAATCAACTCAGCTATAAATGAGCATACTGCCCTTCTGTCACTACAAAAGGCCACCTCAGACTTCAATACTGACCCCTCCCCTGCTCTCAACAACCTCTATAGATCCAAACTTGCCGCATATGAACAGATCCTGATAGCCAAAGCAAACAGGAAAATCCTATTCTCCAAACAGAGAGTTTATGAATTTGGCGAGCAGTGTGGTGCATTGTTAGCTAAATTATCTAGAGAAATGACTGCCCCGCAGGTTATTCTTAAAATAGAGGACGCAGAGGGATCAGTTCTCTCCTCACCTCCCGAGATCCTACAGCGATTTGCCTCGTTCTATGAAACACTATACTCCAAAACCTCCACCACCTCTACATCTGCACTTACGGCCTACTTAGAAACTATCCCCCTTCCCTCCTTAGATGAACCCAGTCAACTACTACTAGACGCTCCAATTACAACCCAAGAAATTGAAGATGCCATCTCTTCTCTCCCCCCCTCCAAATCTCCAGGCACTGATGGATTGCCAGGGGAATTCTTTAAGCAGTATAGGTCCCTACTCGCCCCCAAGCTTCTAGCACTATATAACCATGCTCTGGAAACTGGTACTCTTCCACTTTCTATGAGAGAAGCCCTAATAATCTTAATCCTAAAGCCAGGAAAGAATCCCCTACATTGTGAAGCATATCGTCCTATCTCTTTAATCCAGACTGACGTTAAAATACTCGCCAAACTCCTGTCACAACGACTCATTAAAGTAATCACTTCTCTAATACACTCAGACCAATCTGGCTTTATTCCTGGTAGATCAACCTCCTTGAATATCAGACGACTATTCCTTGCTATGCAGGTAGAACACGAGAATGTCGGTACCAGAGTGGTGGTGTCTCTTGACGCCGCCAAAGCATTTGACACTATTGAATGGGACTTCCTACTGGCCGTTCTACACCGCTTCAACATTGGCCCTCGCTTCATTGCTTGGGTTAAACTCCTCTACACTGACCCTTTTGCCCGGATTCGAATCAATGGATGGATCTCTGATGCCTTTCCCATATCCAGAGGTACGAGACAGGGTTGTCCACTGTCCCCCCTTTTATTTGACCTGGCGATTGAGCCCATTGCTGCTTTAATTAGATTAGACCCCCAAATCCTAGGATTGGTAAAAGCAAACAAAATTGATAAAATCAGTCTATATGCTGACGACATGCTATTATTTTTAAATGACCCAGGCCCCTCCCTCCATCGTGCTCTTTTCCTCATTGATAATTTTGGACAATACTCTGGCCTACGTATCAACTGGTCCAAATCCTACATTCTCCCCATCGATGTATTCTCCCCAACCTTGTCTCAGGCCTCTTCTCCTCTTCAATGGGCATCAGAGATCACATACCTTGGCATCAAGATCTCACGAACACCACAAGAGTTTATCCCCCTAAACTGGTCACCTTTACTACAATACATAACTGCAAAATTCCTGGCCTGGTCCAAACTCCCCATCAATGTAGCTGGTCGAGCAAACCTATTTAAAATGGTGCTCCTCCCCAAGATACTTTATGTCTCATGGAATGCCCCAATTTATCTCCCATATGTTACCTTCTCTAAAATAAACACTCTCCTAACTCAATTTATTTGGGGCTCATCGAGACACCGCCTCTCCCTTACCACTCTACAGAACCCCAAAGACTTAGGGGGCATAGCAGTTCCCAACTGTCACCTATATTACTTGGCCTCTCAATTATCACATATTTACTATGACCTTACAATTAATAGAGATCGGACATGTACCCTAATGCATGATACTCCTCCCCTTCGCCACATAGACCCTCTTTGTGTTATTGCCACTGGTGCCAAAAAATCCCCCCATATTAAGCAATTTCCAATAACCTTTCATCAAACGCTAAAGGTTTGGGATACAGCTCACAAGTACCTTGAGCTAGATGCTCCCTTGAAACTTACCCCACTTTGGGAAAATCGTGGTCTTCCTGAACTTCGTAAACTCCCCAATAGTCGGCTATGGTCTGAACGTGGCATTTTATACTTACACCAAGTCCTCGACTCTGGCTCTATTGTTCCTTTTGAACAATTGGCAACCACATTCCAACTACCAACATCTATGAAATTCTATTACATGCAACTCTCACACGCTCTCAAAACTCAATTCCTTGAGATACCATCCTCTCTCTCGGACTCAGCTATATTAAACATTGTGACTGGCTCATCTTCCAGTCAATTAATATCAGCTCTATATGCAGCTATTATGTTGTCTGGTGCCACCCGTAGAGCCTTTGCCAGGAAAACTCAGTGGGTGCGGGATCTTGGAGAGATCTCCGATGAAGATTGGGAGGAGGCTCTTGAAGATTCTGCCAGGGTTTCCCCCCACATTCCAGACAGGCTACTTAATCTCTATGTGGTGCATCGAGCCTACCTCACTCCGGTCAGACTAGCTAAATTTCGTTCTGGATATTCACCTCTATGTCCTAAATGTGCCCTGTCCCAGGGCACCTTTTATCACATGATATGGACCTGTCCCGAGGTAAACATTTATTGGCAGCAAATTGTCAAATTCTTAAATGACAGAATGGGCTGCTCTGTCGCCCTTGACCCTAAACTTTGCCTACTTAATATGATTTCTCATGACACTCATAACAAATACATAAAAACGTTTCTGCTTAATGTTCTGCATATAGCTCGAAAGGTCCTTACAAGGCACTGGATACAACCCCAGGTTCCTGAATTGGTTGACTGGATAAGGGCAGTTAACGTAATTCTTCCTTTTCACAAGGCCATCTATTCACGTAGAGGGACTGAGCGCAAATTCCACACCATATGGGATATCTGGGTTAACTCACGATATACACGATGCAGAATCTAAACTGTCTATTAGATCTCTACACAACCTATTGTGTTACAGTTCGGGTGGGGTGGGGGTGGGATAATGGGGAATCCGGCTGCCTACTGTATATAATTTTCATTGTTTGTTAGGGTTTGTTACTATGTTGTCATGTTATAACATGTCTCTTTGTTGGTCAATTTATTCTGTTATCTAAAGGTATCCTCTTCTGGACTCTTTAACTATCCTAACACCCACATAATACTGTAATGTCCTACTCCATTAATCCTTAAGTCTGTCAATACAAAGTAATTACCGCCTGCGTGCGGTTACATAAATACCTTGTACTGTACTGCACTATCTTCAATAAAGTTGACATGTTAAATAAAAAAAAAAAAAAAATCCAATAAGTGTATATTTATTGGTTTGGGTAAAAGTTATAGCGTTTACAAACTATGGTGCCAAAAGTGAATTTTCCCATTTTGAAGCATCTCTGACTTGTCTGAACACCTGTCAGGTTTCATGAGGTGCTAAAATTCCAGGATAGTATAAATACCCCCCAAATGACCCCATTTTGGAAAGAAGTCATCCCAAAGTATTCACTAAGAGGCATGGTGAGTTCATAGAAGATTTTATTTTTTGTCACAAGTTAGCGGAAATTGACACTTTGAAACAAAAATAAAACAAACAAAAAAGTTTCCATTTCTAACTTGTGACAAAAAAAAAAGAAATCTGCCACGGACTCACCATGCCCCTCTCTGAATACCTTGGGGTGTCTAATTTCCAAAATGGGGTCATTTGTGGGGTGTTTACTGTCCTGGCATTTTGGGGGGTGCTAAATTGTAAGCACCCCTGTAAAGCCTAAAGGTGCTCATAGGACGTTGGGCCCCTTAGCGCACCTAGGCTGCAAAAAAGAGGTCACACGTGTGGTATCGCTGAGAAATAGTATAATGTGTTTTGGGGTGTATTTTTACACATACCCATGCTGGGTGGGAGAAATATCTCTGTAAATGTTTTTTTTTTTTTGTTTTTGTTTTTTTGTTAATTTTTTTACACACAATTGTCCATTTACAGAGAGATTTCTCCCACCCAGCATGGGCATGTGTAAAATTACACCCCAAAACACGTTATACTACTTCTCCTGAGTACGGCGATACCACATGTGTAACATTTTTGTAGCCTAGGTGCGCTAAGGGGCCCAACGTCCTATGAGTTACCTTTAGGATTTCACAGGTCATTTTGAGGCATTTGGTTTCTAGACTACTCCTCACGCTTTAGGGCCCCTAAAATCCCAGGGCAGTATAGGAACCCCACAAATCACCCCATTTTAGAAAGAAGACACCCCAAGGTATTCTGTTAGGAGTATGGTGAGTTCATAGAATATTATATTTTTTGTCACTAGTTAGCGGAAATTGATTTTTTTTTTCCACAAAGTGTCATTTTCCACTAACTTGAGACAAAAAATAAAATCTTGTATGAACTCACCATACAACTAACGGAATACCTTGGGGTGTCTTCTTTCTAAAGTGGGGTCACTTGTGGGGTTCCTATACTGCCCTGGCATTTTAGGGGCCCTAAACCGTTAGTAGTCTAGAAACCAAATGCCTCAAAATGACCTGTGAATAGGACGTTGGGCCCCTTAGCGCACCTAGGCTGCAAAAAAGTGTCACATGTGGTATCGCCGTACTCAGAAGTAGTATGATGTGTTTTGGGGTGTATTTTTACACATACCCATGCTGGGTGGGAGAAATATCTCTGTAAATGGACAATTGTGAGTAATAAAATCAAAAAATTGTCATTTACAGAGTGTCTGAGGGGGATCTGAGGGTTTGGCCGAGTGATCAGGAGCCCACACGGGGCAAATTAGGGCCTGATCTGATAGGTAGGTGTGCTAGGGGGTGACAGGTGGTGATTGATGGGTGTCTCAAGGTGTGATTAGAGGGGGGAATAGGTGCAAGCAATGCACTGGGTAGGTGATCAGGGGGGGGGGGGGGAGTCTGAGGGCGATCTGAGGGTGTGGGTGGGTGATTGGGTGCCTGCAAAGGGGCAGATGAGGGTCTGATGGGTAGCAGTGACGGGGGGTTATTGATGGGTGATTAGAGGGGAGAACAGATGTAAATATTGCACTGGAGAGGTGTTCAGGCGGGGTCTGAGGGTGATCTGAGGGTGCGGGCGGGTGATCAGGTGCCCGCAAGGGGCAGGTTAGGGTCTTATCTGATGGGTGTTAGTGACAGGGGGTGATTGATGGGTGATTGACAGGTGATCAGTGCGTGATTACAGGGAAGAATAGATGTATACAGTACACAGGGGGGGGGGGTCTGGGGAGGATCGGAGGGTGTGTGGGGGGGGGTGATCAGGAGCCCCCAGGGGGCAGTTTAGGACCTAACCCAAAAATAGCGTTGACAGATAGTGACAGGGAGTGATTGATGGGTAATTAGAGGGGAGAACAGATGTAAACAATGCACTTCGGAGGCGATCTGAGGACGGGTGTGCGGGCAATCTGAGGGTGTGTGTGTGTGGGGGGGGGGGGGGGGGGAGTGATCAGGTGCCCGGAAGGGGCAGGTTAGGGTCTAATCTGATGGGTGTTAGTGACAGGGGGTGATTGACAGGTGATCAGTGAGTGAACACAGGGAAGAATAGATGTACACAATACACGGGGGGGGGGGGGGGGGGTTCTGGGGAGGATCTGAGAGTGGGAGGGGGGTGATCAGGAGCCCCCAGAGGGCAGATTAGGACCTAATAAAAAAAATAGCGTTGACCGATAGTGACAGGGAGTGATTGATGGGTGATTAGGGGGGTGATTGGGTGCAAACAGGGGTCTGGGGGGTGGGCAGGGGGGGGTCTGAGGAGTGTTGTGGGCGATCAGAGGGAAGGGGGGGGAGATCAGTGTGTTTGGGTGCACATAGGGAGGGCTGCACCCTGCCCTGGTGGTCCCTCGATCACTGGGACCACCAGTACGTATTATACCTTGTATTGCGGCAGTTCGGGGGTTAACAACCCGCCGGCGCTTCCGTACGGCCGGCGGGTTGACGTCGCGGGTGGGCGGAGCCAATTGCCAGAGGATGCGTGCGATCCCCTGCACTACAGAGCAGAACGACCCGCTGCCAATTGACGTATTGCAGTCGTTCTGCAGGCCACTTTGCCGCCGCCCATCGGCTGTGGGCGGTCGGCAAGTGGTTAAAGAGGACACTCTGCAGTGTCAGTGGCCGAAGACTATTTGTACCAGGTCTTCGGATAGTCTGGGACTCATAGTATGGGTACTTTTCTTTATCCTAATCCTATAGCCAGACTATATGAGCAGTATAAAAAACATCAATCAATTGATTGATCACTGTTTGGGGTGGGTTGTTGGAGGATTACTGTTGTATATAAGGATTGATTACTAGGGTTCATTGTAACCACACGCCTTGATGAAGGGGGACCCTGCGAGGCCCCCGAAACAATTGTCGGTATCTTTGTGGATATAATGGCTCAATAAAAGAGCGTTTTTTCTTCATGGAACACGGTGTGCTGGTATACTTGATGTTTTTTGAAGCTTGTATTGGCAAAGCCTATGCCATAATACCTAGCACCCGACCTTTTTTGAACCAATGGTGTGCCCACACACAATCCCTTTTGAACTTGTATATGAGCAGTATGACTAGTATGCTGCGCACTGTGGAAGTCAGATGGAACAGTACCATCTGGGAAGAACAAGAAGGTAGGAAGAAAAGGAGAAGATAGTTGAGGTAGAGGAGGAGGGGGGGAAGGGGAGAGGAGAGGGAGTTCCACTGAGTCGCTGTAGCTCCACCCAAGGCCGCATATAGTTATATGCTTATTCGTACTTCTGTGATCATAAGAAAGATTCTGCAGGCTATACAGTGAGAGGCCGGGAACCAGTGAGTAGTGTATGAAATATGGTTTCCATATTTTCTCGAATAGTGGGAGCTAGTCTTCTATTATGGCTTTCATTTTGTCAAAGCATAAAGCATAACTAAGGTTTGTTTTTAAATGTGTTTAAAAGTTGTGAGCGTTTCCTCCAGGAACCTGTGATTACGCTTTTGGCTGCTAAGCATATGTGCATTAGTAGTTTGTATTGGGGATTTGACAGATCTGGGGGTCTCAATCCCAGCATGGCGACTTCTGGAAGTTTGGGGACCTGCAACCTAACTACAGAATATATAACTTTGTAAACTCTGGCCCAAAATCTGCGTACTTTAGGGCATGACCACCATATATGTAGATAAGTACCCCGCTGACCACAGGCTCTGAAGCAGAGGCCTTTGTTTTTAGGACTGAATTTCTCAAAACGCATTGGCGTGCAGTACCAACGCATTAGTACCTTTTTATATTGTGTTTCCACCACATTGGAGCTGATGGAAAAGCTAGGGGTACTCCTACACATATGCATCAAGTCCTCAGTTTCAAATGTAGTGCCAAGTTCTTGTTCCCATCTAAGCATATATAGTGGTTTTGTGAGGTTACTGGGGGAGATCGCATTTTTGTAGAGTAGGGAGATGAGGCCCGGGGAGCCTTGGTTTTAAGCGCATATATGTTCAAAGCATGTCCTAGTGAGAAGAGCTCCATGAGACTTGATGTTTTTCTTGATAAAATGGAGGATCTGCATGTACCTATATAATTCTGAGGCTGCTTTCACAGTGGGACATTACAGGCGCACGTTAGAGCAGCCTGTAACGCAGCCCAACTCACAGTAATGAAAAATCAATGGGCTGTTCACAGTACCCACGTTGCGTTAGTGTAACGCTGGACGTTCAAAGAAGGTGCAGCATGCTGTGCGTTATAGGTGGTTTTAGCTGCGTTAGACTGTTTGCACATGCTCAGTAAGGGGAGAGTCGCTATTGTTCCTAGCCACATGGCTAATTAATATTCACTGCACTGTAGTGTTGTCCAGATCATGAACAATTCAGGTCTTTGATCCGGATCTTTTTTGTGAGTCGAATCATCCGGATCATCACAATGAAGGATTCGGTTCACAGTGGATGTCTGGAAGAAACAGGAACTGCAGCTTCTGTGCACAAGCTGCTGCATCTCTCCCTTCCCATTAGCACCCTCAATATGCCCTCATTCTCCTGCACCTCTCACTCAGCTGCACCCCTGCTTCCCTAGTAAAATGATTCAAAGATTCGGTTCAAAGATCCGGATCTTTTCAATGATCTGATTCGAATTATCCGAATCATTGAAAAGATCCGGACTTCCCAGGATAGCACCAAGAGCCTCATAATGCGGCTCAATCTGACGTCCAACTTCAACACCACCATGCGTTGCGTTAGGGGCACATTATGCGACCTTAACATCCCCTAAAACGCAACGTCTTGGTGTGAAAGAGGCCTGAATCTGGGATTTGTTTGTTCTTTCAGAGAGGAAAATGATTTAATATAATTGTCAGTTACCAAGCTATATATTGTTGTTAGTTTATTTTGGCGCCACCACTTAAAAGCGGAGGGGCTCTGAAGACCAGGGATAAAATCTGGATGGCCCAGAAATTACATTAGCGGAAGATGGGGAGACTGCAATCTGTCCCTTAACCTTACGTGGTTCCAGATCCTCAAGGAATGCAAAATTATTGGATTTTTAATAGATTTACGTGGTACAGTAGAGACAGGCCAGTAAAAAAGGGTGCATATAGCTAATGGACAAAAAGGGCGCCGCCATAGACTGCACTGCAAAATATTGGCTATTGGGCGCCCAACAGGAAAAAAGGGCGCCCGAGAAATAGCGGTTGCAGGGATCGTGTTATCAAAAGTTTTCGTTTACAGAATAAGGTTTATTACAAATACCGTTTACAAGTTCGTTTTAACTTTGTGGTTTACTTATTTTTCCATTTTTAAATTTCGCTTTCAGGGCTGTAACAAGTTAATTATCGTTTACACTTATTTTATCATTTAAATATCGTTTTCATACGTATAATGCTTAAATATCGTTTTCAACCTTGTTCTATTGGAAATATGCCGCTTTTGGTATTAACTTTGTTTTTTACACTTGTAATGCGTTGATTATAGTTTTCTAATATATCGCTTTTAATATTACCATTGATATCCTATATCGCTTCCAACACTCCAACATTTTCATAGCCTCAGAGGAGATTAGGGTAATTAGCTTTAAACAGGGAAGTGTATGAGCTTGTTAAATACCTAGGTATTTAAATTTATGGGGTTTCCATTTAAACTCTTA
>NC_090651.1:199722497-199737497 GCF_040937935.1 Hyperolius riggenbachi
CTATACTTGGAGGATACCTGTACCTATCTAGCCTGTGCTGGGAGAATACCTGTACCTACCTAGCCTATACTGGGGGATACCTGTACCTACCTAGCCTATACTGGGGGGATACCTGTACCTACCTAGCCTATACTCTTGGGAATACCTGCACCTACCGAGCCTACCTATTTTGAAGACAGATGGGCACCGTGCACTGGACAACACAGGTCAGGTAATATATAAATGCACACACGGGGGTACATTTATACCCCTAGGGGCAGCAGTGAGGCATGGATGCGGCCGATTCCCAAGCTATTTCATGTTGAAATTGATCAGGAATCTGCCTGCGGACTATGGGCAGCTCACAGATCTCTCTAATCGGATTAGATTAGAGAAAGATTTGTCTCTTGGTCGAATCTGCCCATCATCTCTAGATGTATGGCCACCTTTACATTTATGTTAGTGCAGGTTGAGAAGCTGCAGCTTGGAAGTATAAATGATCAGAGATTTTTGTGAGTCATTTTGAAATTTAGTTTAGATTTTGTGCTTCAAGCTTCTATTAAACTCAAAATTGCATACTAGACCCTTGCTTGGTAAGTTACAGGAAAAAAGGTTATGAAAATTAATTGGCTCACTTTTTGCACAGAAATCCAGGAAAAACTGAACACCAAGGAGGTTAATCGCTTTATGATCACTATACAAAATTAACATTTACTAAACCTATATCAGCGTATAGCAAGCAGGCTATAGCTTCTGCAGTGTGTGTTGCATTGCAGCAAGGATTGAGTGAAATCTGAACATTTCTCCAGTGATTATCTTTATATAAACATAGCCTTGTACAGGGAACAGACAGGCTTACTGCAGCAAATGGCATAAAGGGTTACTCTAACCAAAAATCTAGCTCTGATAAAAGACTAACTCTGCTTAGTTCCACATTTGCAGAACCTTTTTAAACATATATAATCAACTTGGTTTTAAAAAGAGCTTTATTGAATAAATGAAACAATAAGCCATCAAGCAATAATGAACATTTTGTCAATGAAAGGAGTACATCCCAACATTGGGATATGACAAAAAGAACGAAAAGCAGATCCTTCTGCTTGCGAGAAAAATAGAAGAAACACATAACAAATAACTTGAGTCCAAAGAGTCGGGAAATTTAGTTGGAGTGATTACACTTTTAAAAGATAACATAATTATTATCGAGTAAGTAGGCAGGCACATCTCGTCCGCATGTCCAATGAATGTAATCCATGTGTTAGTTCATCAAACCTCCTTACCAGAACCATTCTACATAGGGGATTATGTTAATTCTTAGAGCCATCTGCACAGTAATTACACAATAGTGGATATAAAAGTTTTATACTGGGATCCATGAGAGATCAGAGACCTGAGACACTATCCATTTCTATATTGTCGAAACCGTCAAGTTAAGGTTGCCAAATTTTAATAAACTGATGTTCAGTCGGTAAGGCGATCGTTAATTTTTTCGCAAATCATTTTATGGTTTACAGTCCACAGTATCTGATCAATAGAGAGGCCAGGCTGCTTCACTTTAGATGCCACATGGATTTTAACAGATGCCACAATATGCTGTATCAGTTTATGCATAGGGTATTTCCATTTTTTAGGCTTAAATCCTAGAAGGAACACTTTATTAAACATATATAGTCAACTTAAAGCAAGGTGGAGATCATCATTTCTCTGCATTGAGATTTTCTGACATTGAGGCTGCCATACTTCCTCTTAAACAACACCATTTGCCTGGCAGCCTTGCTGGTCTATTTGGCTGCAGTAGTGTCTGAATAACACCAGAAACAAGCATGCAGCTAACCCAGTCAGATCTGACAATGTCAGAAACGCCTGATTCGCTGCATGCTTGTTCAGGGTTTATGCCTGAAAGTATTAGAGGATCAGCAGGATAGCCAGGCAATTGGTCTTACTGTTTAAATGTGGGCAACACTTTGAATGTGTTGTCACAGAATTCTTTCAATACCTAATGATCATTTATGGATGTAACGATTTATAGATGTTAAAGTAATTCTGAATTGAACAATCTGCTTATGATAAAATTTAAAGAAGAGTTAAATGTTCTTGTATCTTTATACCTCTACCTACTAGGCAATGAGGGGATCTGGAAGGTGCTGTTGGACCCCATGGATCACGGGGGCCCCTACCAGTTGGTGGCCCAGCAATTCACTGGCAAAGAAGTGATCAGCATCCATCTGGATGACATTCTGTTTGGCGATGTTTGGCTGTGCAGCGGACAGAGCAATATGGAGATGACAGTATCACAGGTACATTGCTCTGTGGATTCATTTGTCATGGTGGCTCTCCTGATTTAAGTCCCCATTTTAGTGATCTATAAAACAAATTAAATATTGTTTACCAACAGATTTTTAATGCTAGCAAGGAGTTGGCGCAAGCGTCCCGCTATCCCTATGTGCGACTCTTCACAGCAGCACTGGAGACATCTGCTGTAGAACTCCAAGACCTTGCTAAGGTGGATCTGGAGTGGTCACTGCCCACAGCCAGTAAGATTTTATTGTATAAAGTAATACAAAACCTCTGTTTAAGAAAAAATGTAAACTGACATTATTACAGCAAACAATCCTGCCATTAATTATTGTGTTTCCGTATTTCTGAACCTATTATAAAAAGAAAACCTGGGACATGGTGACTTTACCTATTTTTCTGCGGTCTGCTGGCTGTTTGGGCGGGATTTGGCACGCAAGCTGAAGTATCCAATAGGACTTGTGGAATCTTCTTGGGGTGGAACTCCAGTTGAGGCCTGGTCATCTAAAACTGCTTTGCACAAATGTGGGCTTCACCAGCTCCCAGAGGACATGAGACTAAGGTGAGAAATCCAGCTTTGGCCTTCACACGTGTTCTGCTTTCAGTTTCATCTAATGCTGATCATTTCAGACTTGCTTGAGTTCAAATGGGTTCTACGACTACAAATTGTAATATCCATAATGGACAAGATTTTCTGGTGTGTGTCCTTGCTCCTCCCGCATTGGTGGGATTTCCATTCTGTAGTGTTGTAAGGTTTTGGGTGGTAAGAAAAGCATTTATACTGTATAAACAAAAGAAAAGAAATAGCAATTCATCCTGTCAAATCCCATACACAGTTACACTTACAGAAAACCAGTAGTATGATCGCATCTCAAGGGCAAAGTGCCCACCAATACGTTCTTAGAAGGCAGCCTTCCTAACTGCTGTGGCCAGCATTTGTGGTCCAGATGGTATGTGTGCCAATGATGTCACTACATGTTTCGGTGCTTCCACTCCTTCATCAGGTGAGTCACTGGCTAGCACGTGTCGGGTTAAAAGGAGTTGTGCGGGTCTCAGGTTGCCATAGCATCGCAGATCACATCATGGTGCATGCGTAACCACATATGTCGCATAGCCTGAAGGGACTAGGCAGAGAGAATTATGGAACGTGTCTCCACAGAGGCTCACTATTGTCAGCTGTGTCATAGGGAAAAATCAGCGGGACTGATTTAGAGTAATCAGACTAAAATCAAGCAACAAATTAACCATGGAGGGTGGTTATAAAAGGTGGAAACTTAAGGGTGCTTTCACACTGGTGCGGTAATTTTACTGCGTCCCCCCCGTAGCCCAATGAAAGTCTATGGGGCTTTTCATACCAACACGATGTGACTAAAGTGACGTTTTTGCCGCAACCCCACCACAAGGACAGATCTATGCTACTGTGTGGTTGTGCGGCAGACCAGAAGTCATGTAAATGTTTAAAAAAAAAAATGTATGCGTGGCAGTGTGCATACGCAGAAGCGTATTTTTACAATAGGCATCCGTAACAGGAAATAAATGTTCCTTGTTTGGCTGACAGCCAGAAGGGGATTACCGTGTACTAACGCAGTAATCCCCGAAGGCCTGTTTTTGGCGGCGCGGCAACTACACTGCTAATGCCAATCCGCAGTCTGAAGCTAGCCTAAAAGAGAAGTCACTTGTGAACAGTGGCTTGAGAATGCAGTATACAATGTGAAATAAGTGGTTTCTTGGTCTCAACAAACCATAAATCATCCAAGGGCACCATCTTTTATGGTGAAGCACATCAGGACCCCAGCTGCCACGCTCCTCTTCCCCACAGTCTCTGCCTGTAGGCTGCAGCTGCCGCACATCCTTCCGCTGTACACTCACCGCCACTGTCCTTCCTGGTTACAGCATCCTTCCTTGGCACTTCCTGGTTACTTTTCCCATGTTGCTCTGTGACCTGATGGTGCACATGCGCTGGGGTCACACATGACGTGCGCTGCATGTCACACAGGGATAGGGGAACGGTAACCAAGAAGTGACAAGGAACAACGCTGTAAGGATGGCAGTGGCACGTGTACAGCTGAAGGATGTGCGGCAGCTGCAGGCAGCCTACAGACTGAGAGAGTTAGGAAGAGAAGTGTGGCAGCTGGGGTCCTAATGTGCTTCATCCTGAACAGCCTCTACTGTTAGCCTCTTCTTCCCTCAGGTTCTGCTGGCTTATTGGCTTTCAGTAACAGCGGATACTTGTGTGTTAGTCCATATATACGCTAAAGAAGGGAGGACTCATTATAACCAGCTGTCAAACAAACATGGACAGCAACTAGTTATAGGTTTTAGTAGATCATGTTTTAAGTATTAGTAAAGGCTTTTCGCCACAATTTTAAATAAGTTTATCTTTTCAATGTCCAATTTATATTGAAATTACTATTGTCCATAGCTCCGCCCATCTGTCTAATTGTTTAATGGGCGGTAGATTATAAGTTTTCAGCCGTCACCTCACCTGAAGAAGGTGTGGTAAACACGTAGTGATGTCAGACAGCTCACACGTGACCAGGCTCCACCCACCGCTCGTCCCTCCAGACACACACCGCTCCTGCAGCTCTGGCCAAGCTATGGAGCAGAGAGAGAACCCGCTGGCGGCTTGACATGCGCTATTTACGTCAACACTGTAATTGCATACTAATGTGGACAATCTATGTATTAAAAAGGTAATGCACCATTGGAGCGCTCCTGTTCTTCTTCTTGTTTTGTACAGCTAACTGGCACCACCCAGTCTTAGGAGCAGCACCTAGGAGCAAAATACTGCACACCCAGTCAGCACAGTGCAGCAGAGCGCAGGATTTAAAATATCTGTTTTTTGTTGTTGTTTTTTGTTTTTTTTAGGATAAACTGTAGGATGGTGGACAGAATTTGCTTTCAATAATGGCATGCATTCAACACCCTATGGCCTATGTATCATTAAAAAAAGAGAAAAGAAACAACTGAACAAACAATATAATGGTATGACCATGCTTGCTAGCATATTGCTATGGGGCTATAGCAAAGGGGGGTCATTGGTCTTGGCCGTGGTTAAGAGGGTACAGCTAGGGGTGGCTCCAGGGAGGGACTTGATAATGCTATAGCACCCCCCAGCAGCTCCATAGCACCCCCAGAGCTCCCCCATGAATTTTGCGGCAGCCCAGTTGGTGGAGGAGAGAGGACTAGCAGCAGCCAGCCTAGTGAGTCATTAACTTCTTTGCTCGCCTTCCAGCACCAAAGCTTTCTCTTCCCCTTTGTCATCAGCTGACACTGTGTATCAGTCTCTGCAGCTGGTGTTTCTATCATGTGATTCGCTGGTAAAGTGCTGGAGAGTCACATGATAAGAAACAATGGCTGCAGAGACAGATATAGTGGTGGCTGACAACGAAGGAGAAGAGGAAGCTTCAGTGCTGGAGGTGAGCGAAGAGGTGAGTGACTGGGGAAGGGGGGGCGAGCATCTGGACACCTATACTACAAGGGCAGCACTTAACAGAGTACTGTAACGATTGCGGAATTATCTCCATGGTCAGCGCACAAGATGTGCGCTGACACTGCGTAAGTCCTCCACAAGCGTATAAAATGACAGAACCCAGCTTTGGTGCTATGCACCTGTAAAGAGAAAGTGAGCACAGAGACAGAATGTATGTGTGTCCACCAATCTAGTTGCCACCCGGCGACGGTGAACACACAACAGTGGAAACCAAGTGGGAGCGCAATCGCAAGAGTGGAGATTGCGAATAGCGACACAAGACCGAGCAAGACAGAGCACAAGTGTAGCAAGAAAGACACAGCAAATAACAATAATCAGAACGCCAAGGAAAATAACGAACGCACTCGCTGCGCAAAAAGCACAACAGTGACAAAGCACGCTAATGGCGCGGTCTCCGCACGAAAAGCGCAACAGAGACAAAGCACACCAACCCTAACTAACCAATGAAACATGAAAACGAATAGAGAACGCGAACGCTTGATAAACGGTTGCCTCACCGAGCCTACAGCAAGCGTTCGCTCCAGACAAGACAGACAGAAGGAGTAGCCAGTAGCAACCACAGCTCTGGCCTACACTCCCAGACAGAAGGAACCACCGCCACTACCGCTAGGGCGAATGCGATCCCAACAGACAGTACGATTTCCTGTCGACTGCCGCTGGCGACAAGACAATCGCAACAGATAGACAGTACAAAGCAACACAGATAATACAATCTGACTACGCTAGAAAGAATGCCTAGTGCACTCCCAAGGAATTACTCTAAGATAATCGTAGCAAACGATTTGTAAAGGCTGACACTCCAGGTAAGTAAGCAGAAACAAACCAGTATGACCGGCCGGGAATTCTGGGAAGAAATGGTATTTATACTGCAAACCATCAAAGGAAGCAGCTAAGCAATTTGCATGACAAGTGTATGCAAATTCCTCCCCAGAACAGCAGCTCTGCAACTTGCAGAGTGAAGAAAGGTCTCTTTTCCAGAGACCTGCAGCACTCAGACCTAAAAAATGGTCAAACAGCTGTCTGCTAGTGCAGACAGCAGCGCTGATCATTACAAGTGAAAGAACAGAGGCGCCAGCAGAATAAAAATAATACCAATTTAGAACCAATTAAAATGTGGGTGGCAATGGTGAACTTGCCTACCCTACAGAAAGCCAAAAACCACTTTGTATGGTACAAAAATATAAAATTTTTATTTAATTTAGTACGCCAAACAAAAACAATTAATTTGCAACGCTTTTCACGGGTCACAAGCCCGCTTCCTCAGGCAAAACACATACAAGCAGGAGTAACTGAAACAGAAAAAACACACAACAAGGGGTCCATATAAAATAAACAGAATGACCACAGATAATCAATGATAATCGGCAACAATAAAAATCAATAAACTGATCAATAGCCAATCGGCAATACATAATTGGTCAACATCAATCTATAATTGAGGAACTAGTGTAGACCTCTTTCAGTTTATACCTTCATAAAAATTATCTACTAATTAACTATAAATTCAATTAATAAAATTAACTCAATCAATCCAATTAATAAACAAGTTATACGTATGCACATAGAAGGTAGGATAGAGGCAAACATTAAATGATATAATAATAATAAATAATAATAATAATAATCATATAATAAAAACATAATATATAATAATATACCTTTTTCATTAAGAGTATTTTCATTAAAAACGGGGAGGGGGGGGGGGTGTTGTGGGGAGGGAAATTCGGGTGGGGAGGATGGAAAGGAGAGGAGGGGGGGGATGAGGGGAAAAAAGGGGGGGGGGTGAGGGGGGAGGGTCACATTAGGGACCTATATCACTAGGAGACCTATTAGGGACCCATATCACTATGCGCACCTCCAGTGTCAGCCATAATTACACTAATTCATTATCAGTTGCCCATTTAGCAGTAGTCTGTGCTGTGCATTTCTCCATATAGACATGGCTGTATTGTCCTGTAAGCCCAGCTGCAATCACATAGGCTATAGGGTCAATTTGGTAATGGTAACAGTTACCATTACCAAATTGACCCTATAGCCTATGTGATTGCAGCTGGGCTTACAGGACAATATGGCCATGTCTATATGGATAAATACACAGCACAGACTACTGCTAAATGGGCAACTGATAATGAATTAGTGTAATTATGGCTGACACTGGAGATGCGCATAGTGATATGGGTCCCTAATAGGTCTCCTAGTGATATAGGTCCCTAATGTGACCCTCCCTCCTCACCCCCCCCCCCTTTTTTATTTTCCCCTCTTCCCCCTCCTCCCCCCTCTCCTTACCATCCTCCCCACCCAAATCCCCCCCCCCCCCCCCCCTTTCCCCCGTTTTTAATGAAAATACTCTTAATGAAAAGTATATTATTATATTAAGTTTTTATTATATGATTATTATTATATCATTTTAATGTTTGCCTCTATCCTACCTTCTATGTGCATAAGTATAACTTGTTTATTAATTGGATTGATTGAGTTAATTTTAATTCTATTAATTGAATTTATAGTTAATTAATTGATTGATAATCAATTTTTATGAAGGTATAAACTAAAAGCGGTCTACACTAGTTCCTCAATTATAGATTGATGTTGACGAATTATGTATTGCCGATTGGCTAGTGATCAGTTTATTTATTGATTTTTATTGTTTCTGATTATTGTGATTATCATTGATTATCTGTGGTCATTCTGGTTATTTTTATATGGACCCCTTGTTGTGTGTTTTTTCTGTTTCAGTTGCTCCTGCTTGTATGTGTTTTGCCTGACGAAGCGGGCTTGTGACTCGTAAAACGCGTTGCAAATTAATTGTTTTTGTTTGGAGTACTAAATTATTAAATTTTATATTTTTGTACCATACAAAGTGGTTTTTGGCTTTCTGTAGGGTAGGCAAGTCCACCATTGCCACCTACATTTTAATTGGTTTAAAATTGGTATTATTTTTTATTCTGCTGGCGCCTCTGTTCTTTCAATACGCAATTATCCACCGGGTGGATGGGTGTGGACACCCTTTTCTTCTTCACAGAGAGCGACTTTTTAGCCTGAGCGGGGACAGGTCTAATCTCCCCGTCTGCGAAACAAGTGGTTGCCTGATCTCGGCAACCTACCCTTGTGAGTATGACTTACTTCATTTACGTTTACATCAATTAACTTACAATAATACACTATTGAGGGCTCTCAATTGTTTCCTTCTTCTCTCTCCTTACATAGTCATGTCACAGGCTGCCCTCAGAGGAGCTCACAGTCTAATATCTGCTATATGTATAGTAGGTCATTATTTCTTATTAGAAAATGGGGCTTCATTTAAAGTTTTGCTGTTGATGTCCACTGTCTGAATTACACTGCTGCCAAGTTCATGTACATATGGCCCTGCCCATGACTTATCATTACCACGTCCACTTTGCAGTGCATGGACACACTCATTTTTTTTTTTACATAACACTAAGCACGCCGCAGGTCAGCAGCTGCCCGCCGGTGAATCCAGTACCTTTCATAGCACCCTGAATAAAGAAAAAAAATCTTGGAGCCGCACCTCCTTGGAGCATTCTGTACATGTGGAAGCAAAGTCGCCACACATGGATGGCAGCAGAGGCACCACGCTTTGGTGATAATGTGCAGCCCTGTCTCAACCCCTTTTAGAACAGCGTATGTGTAGAACACTCCCATTCATGTCTGCTGTGCATAGCGCTTGGGGATGTGATGGAGGAGTCGCACAGACCCAACAGTGCAGCTATTCATGCATCATAGCTGTGACTGATGCCATTCACAGATTTTTAAGTTGGGCAACAGCAGGATGATGGAGGAGAGTCCAAAGGAGCTGATGAAAGAAACCCCATGAATGTATAAATACTGTTTTGTTTTTTGTTTCTCTTAGTTCAGAGTTGATAAGAGTGTAAGGGCTGGAACCCACAGGAGCGCTTTTGGCAGCGTTTTGGCAGCACTGCGATATGCTAGCAGTTTGCCAAAACGCTGGGCTAATGTTAATGGATGGGGCAACTTCCACAGGAGAGTTTGCGTTTCCCAGAAACGCAAACGCAGGACCTGCAGCATTTTGGGAGCGTTAGCGCTTCAATGTAAAGTATTGAAACGCTAGCAGAAACGCTCAGCAAAACCTAAACTGAGCGGTTTTGCTAGCGTTTTGCGGTTCAGCACACTGTAACAAAATGAAAAATAATTCACAGGACCAATCAGGATAAAAACGCAAAACGCTACGCACCCGCTGGGCAAAAAAATACAATGTTGCAAAACACGACCAAAAACGCGCATGAATCCGCTTGCAAACCGCTCAGACAAAACGCTAGCGGTTGCGTTTTGCGTTTGCTGATTTCAGTGGGTTCCAGGCCTAATAGAGTGTTGGGATGCAGAGGGCCTTGGCAGAAGGGGATTATAAACATTGTTAGGCTTCTTGCAGACTACATGCGATTCCAATTTTTTTTTTTTCCTTCCGATTTTTTTTTTTTTTAAATTCAGATTTAAAAAAAAAAAACTACTGCATGCTGCTAAGTTTTTTTTTTTTTTGTTTTTTTTTAAATCTGAATCAGAAATTAAAATTGTAGAACAAATCGGAATCGCATGTAGTGTGCAAGAGGCCTAAGGCCTGGAACCCACTGAACTCAGCAAACGCAAAACGCAACCGCTAGCGTTTTGTCTGAGCAGTTTGCAAGCGGATTCATGCGCGTTTTTGGTCGTGTTTTGCAACTTTGTATTTTTTTGCCCAGCGGGTGCGTAGCGTTTTGCGCTTTGATCCTGATTCGTCCTGTGAATTATTTTTCATTTTGTTAGTGTGCTGAACCGCAAAACGCTAGCAAAACCGCTCAGTTTAGGTTTTGCTGATCATTTCTGCTAGCGTTTCAATACTTTACATTGAAGCGCTAACGCTCCCAAAATGCTGCAGGTCCTGCGTTTGTGTTTCTGGGAAACGCAAACGCTCCTGTGGAAGTTGCCCCATCCATTAACATTAGCCCAGCGTTTTGGCAAACTGCTAGCGTATCGCAGTGCTGCCAAAACGCTGCACAAAGCGCTCCTGTGGGTTCCAGCCCTAAGACTGCTTCTTACCACTGTGCTCCATCCACCCAATACTTCTGACTTCACAGTGGTCTGGAAGAAGAAAGTGTTGGGAGGATGAAACCCCGCAGCAAGAGGCAGTCCTACAGGTAAATTACACTTTTTTGTGAGTGGATGCGCCTTGTGGCAGGGGGGAGGGGCCACAATAATTTTGATGGGGGGCCCAACCAACTGATGTTACAGCCCTGTTGGGGACTGCTGTATTCATACAGGAGTCGTGGCAGATGTAGCCCTGGCAAGTTGTCTCCGCTTAAAACCATCTGGGTAGCTTTAGGACCGCTTGACACCAATTAAGAGGCAGTGTCTACACTTAATATAATAGGAACATATAAATGTGGGATGGCCTGGCACCTTAAACAGAGACAACGGGAGCCCAAATAGCGCAGTATGAAACTGTAAAGGGGTGTATTTGTACATGTGGTATAAAATTACAAAGGCAGGTTGCATGAAGGGGCAACCAACCGTTTAAGGCAGGTGGAGATGTATAACTCCACTGGCGTGTCCAACCTGGACTGGTTGCGGTCGCTCTCTTGATGGAAAAACGATTTGTAGCCTACGTTATGGTGTAAACCATATGGGGCTAAAAAGGTACCCCTCCAGACCTCATGGGTTAGGGTTTTTTTTACAGTACAATTAAAATGCGCCCAAGGGTATATAAAACAAAGTTTACAACACTAAAATCGGAAAAAGGGGAGGTGGCATACCTGAATAACGACAGTCACATATGTCAATAATAATTAAGCACAGGCAAGTCGTTTCACGGGTCTAAGCCTGCCTCCTCAGGCCAAGTACAGTGCCTAGACACATGAAATACGGAGTGCTCAGTACACCGATAAGAAACTTAAAAATAATAATCAAAACATCTGAATATTCATGAATAGTAGCAAGACAGTTCAAAAAAATATATATAAATATATCTACATAGTAAAAAGTGCAACACATCCGCTCCGTCATCGCCGCTAGGAGATTGCAAGACGACTAAACTGTTTCGCCATCTATTTACTCAATACAGTGCTGCGATCTAAGCCTGGGGGCGGAGATTGCAGGGAAACACACGCGCCGATGCGCGCACATCCCCACTTAAATGACTGACTGAACTCCGCTCCATTATCAGCCTCGCCACTAAAAGACTGTTAAACATCGAAACCACTGTCTATTTACATTGTACAGCGCTGCGATCTACGGCAGCGCTGTACTGGGGACAGCTAGGTGACACGGCTGTCCCCCCTGGGCGGCATATAAGCGATCCGCTGTCGTAGGCTGAAGCCTTTGACAGCCAATCATGCTGATTGGCTGGCGGGGGGAGGGAGGGTTAAAAAAAAATAACCAAAAAATAGGTAAATTTTATTGTTGAAAAAAATTAAAAGAAATATTTGTAAAATAAAAAATAATCATCCTAGGAGTGACCATAGCCCAGCAACAGAAAGGGGGGGATCACTTGTGTGCTGCCTTCTTCGGCCCTGCAGCGAGCCCTTAAAGATGCAGTGGCCTTACTTGTAAAATATAGCCTGGTCACTTGTGGGGTTTAAGTCTGTGGTCCTTAAGTGGTTAAAAGGGGTATTTTCCATGAGTCATAAGTAACAATCAGAGATATAGAAAAAAAAGAGAATTTAAGGTACCAGACATGAACGTGTCAAACCATATCTGTGGACATAGACTTATAAAATCTATTATTCAAACATCATATATACCATAAGAGACTTGGCATGCTTATTGTGGGTCAAAAATTGCAAGCTACACTGTAATATACCAGAGTATATTATGCTTATTACATGAGTTAAGAAAAAAAACACATATATCCAGGCACATCGCCTCTAGTTAGAACATTAAATAAGTCATTAAGGATAAGGAGGTGCTGAAGGGGGTGTGTCCAGAAAACAGCAAAAATCTATTAACCCTTCGCACTCTCGCATGCAAATGTTCAAACAAATGCATTCACAGATTCACTCATCCAGGCACCTCTGTTATCCCTACAGCTAAGTTAAAAGCCGGGGTCTTAGTTCACAGAAGAATGCATTCTTAAAGCCCATACACACGACCGGATTTTTTTAAACGACGGGTCATTTGGACGTCCCATCGTTCAGTCGTCCGGACATCAAATCGGGCGTGTGTACAGTCCGTCGTTCAGGTGATAAGACTGACTGGTCTGGCGGATCGCTCAAGACCGGTCTCATCACCTGAACGATGGACTGTACACACGCCCGATTTGACGTCCGGACGACGGGGTGTCCAAACGACCCGTCGTTTAAAAAAAATCCGACGTGTGTATGGGCCTTTATGCTTAGTCACCTATACTGCGCAGAAGTACCCAGGTAAACATAGGTGTCCTAACTTTGGCCCTGTAACATGCATAGTGCAGACATACAAACATTCATTGCATCAAACCTATCTAGGGATTAGGAGCACACATCCTGACGTCCTCTTCTGGGACAGATAGTGCATCTTACCAATCGCACAAGGGAGCTAACGTAATGTATCCATACGCACCATGCACATACACCAGCATAAGCTGTGTGCATGCTGACAAAAAAAGAACATACAGGGGAAGGAGTGCACTGAATTAAAACCCTAGCCACAGGGGTCAGTAACAAGAAAAAACACATATATCCAGGCACATCGCCTCTAGTTAGGACATTAAATAAGTTATTAAGGAAAGGGAGGTGCTGAAGGGGGTGTGGCCAGAAAACAGCAAAAATCTATTAACCCTTCACACTCTCGCATGCAAATGTTCAAACAAATGCATTCACAGATTCACTCATCCAGGCACCACTGTTATCTGAATCTGTGAATGCATTTGTTTGAACATTTGCATGCAAGAGTGCGAAGGGTTAATAGATTTTTGCTGTTTTCTGGCCACACCCCCTTCAGCACCTCCCTTTCCTTAATAACTAACTTAATGTTCTAACTAGAGGCGATGTGCCTGGATATACAGTGGCTTGCAAAAGTATTTGACCCCCTTGAAGTTTTCCACATTTTGTCTTATTACTGCCACAAACATGAATCAATTTTATTGGAATTCCACGTGAAAGACCAATACAAAGTGGTGTACACGTGAGAAGTGGAACGAAAATCATACATGATTCCAAACATTTTTTACAAATAAATAACTGCAAAGTGGGGTGTGCATAATTATTCAGCACCCTTTGGTCTGAGTGCTGTCAGGTGCCAGTAGACATCGCCTGATGAGTGCTAATGCCTAAATAGAGTTCACCTGTGTGTAATCTAATGTCAGTACAAATACAGCTGCTCTGTGACGGTTGTCTAAGAGAATATTGGGAGCAACAACACCATGAAGTCCAAAGAACACACCAGACAGGTCAGGGATAAGGGTATTAAGAACTTTAAAGCAGACTTGGGCTACAAAAAGATTTCCAAAGCCTTGAACATCCCACGGAGTACTGTTCAAGTGATCATTCAGAAATGGAAGGAGTATGGCACAACTGTAAACCTACCAAGACAAGGCCGTCTACCTAAACTCACAGGCTGAACAAGGAGAGCGCTGATCAGAAATGCAGTCAAGAGGCCAATGGTGACTCTGGACAAGCTGCAGAGATCTACAGTTCAGGTGCGGAAATTTGTCTATAGGACAACTATTAGTCGTGCACTGCACAAAGTTGGCCTTTATGGAAGAGTGGCAAGAAGAAAGCCACTGTTAACAGAAAAGCATAAGAAGTCCTGTTTGCAGATTGCCACAAGCCATGTGGGGGACACAGCAAGCATGTGAAAGAAGGTGCTCTGGTCAGAAGAGACCGAAATGGACCTTTTTGGCCAAAATGCAAAACACTGTGTGGCAGAAAACTAACACTGCCCATCACTCTGAACACACCATCCCCACTGTCAAATATGGTGGTGGCAGCATCATTCTCTAGGGGTGCTTCTCTTCAGCAGGGACAGGGAAGCTGGTCAGAGTTGATGGGAAGATGGATGGAGCCAAATACAGGGCAACCTTGGAAGAAAACCTCTTGGAGTCTGCAAAAGACTTGAGACGCGGGTGGAGGTTCACCTTCCAGCAGGACAACAACCCTAAATATAAAGTCAGGGCAACAATGGAATGGTTTAAAACAAAACCTATTCATGTGTTAGAATGGCCCAGTCAAAGCCCAGATCTAAATCCAATTGAGAATCTGTGGCAAGATCTGAAAACTGCTGTTCACAAACGCTGTCCATCTAAT
>NC_090651.1:200349997-200399997 GCF_040937935.1 Hyperolius riggenbachi
AACTGGATGAAAAGTTCCAAAAATTGTGTAACCGTTATATTGATATCACAAACATAGATATTTGGAGGTGTCTTACCTCAACCAAGATGTCTAGACTTTTGTTCAAAAAGACAAATTTATTTACATGGTTAAAGAGAGTCTGAAGCGACTTTAAAAACAGCTTTTTAGCTTATATTCTACATGGGCATGTTTGCCCCAGCTAAAACGCAGCTATCCTGCGGCTGAACGAGGGGTCTTTACCCCCCAAATCCCCTCCATGGTGTCCAGGGATTGCTTCCTGTTGAGGCAGGGCTAATGGCTGCATCCCTGCCTCTCAGCGTGTCTCGTTTCTTGAGTTAAACGCTCAATTCCACAGGTCAATACTGTACCTAAAAGGATAGATGCACAATGCTCTATCACACATTAATGCTAAATCTCACACATCAATATGTCATAAAGAGGACAATAATAGAGTAGTAATAAATGTAAAAAATATACAAAAAATACTCAAAATGAATCTGAAAATAAAAATAAAATTAAGGATATGTAGTTAATAAACTTAATAACAATACTAGATTACTAGAATACTACTAAAAAATTCTGAAGGTAAATTAAAAGCCTATCACAACTGAGCAAAATAACAGTTCTGGTCCTTAAAGAAAAGGTCAGAGCAAATAAAAAAAATCTACTTACCTGGGAATTCCTCCAGCCCCTGGCAGCCGTCCTGTGCCCTTGCCGCAGCTCCGCCTCCAGCTGGTGGCCCGGGGTCCCCTCCGTTGCAGATGCCAACCTGGCCAGGCTGGCATCTACTGCGCCTGCGCGAGAACCGCTTGCAGTCACACTGACATGGTCTGGAGTGTAGTGTGCAGGCGCAGTAGTTTTGGGCCTGCGCAGAACACACCAGACCATGTCAGCACGACTGCGCTGTCGCGCTGGCACAGTAGATGCCTGTCGGCATCTGCAAAAGAGGGGACCCTGGGCCACTGGGTGGATGCGGAGCTGCACAGAACGGCTGCCTGGGGCTGGAGGAAGCCCGGGTAAGTAGATTTTTTTTTTTTTTTAATTGGCTTGCATCTGTCCTTTTTAAGGGGTCAGAGCTGTGAGGATATATTGAGGTGCTGATGATGTTGGGATAATACAGGAGTATATTTCTATCATTTTTCTAATCTGCTGTGTATTATGTCAAAGGTGTAGATATGCCAGGCTAGATTCATGGACTGTTCATGTGAGTGTGTGTGTGGGTCAATAGACCTACAATTGCATTGAATTCCTCTGGAAGCAGGGGGCTTGGACATTAGCATACAGTTCCTCTGGACAGCCAGAAAATGGGTAATTAGGAAACACTTAATCAGACAGTTGCTTTGAAGCCTATACAGGTGGTCAGACCCTGTTGTCTGAATACTGACTCAGGGCCCTTTTCCACTACAGCGTTTGCGATTGCTTAATCGCAAAACCGTAAACCGCTAGTGATTTGTCAAATCGCTACAGTTCGCTTTTAACATAGGAATCGCGGTAGGTCATTTCCACTACCGCGATTCGTTTTTGACCGGATTGCGATCGCGCGGCGGAGCGATTATTGCCGCGATTTTGCTATGCAGTGCATAGCATAGCAAAATCGCGGCCGCGAACGTCGGGGAATCGCCGGTAATTGCGATTCAGCAATCGCTAGCGTTCAGCGTGAACGCTAGCGATTGCTAGTGGAAAAGGGCCCTCAGAGGTGTATTGTGCTTGGTAGCAATTGTCACCTGGACTGGCTGCAGTATGGGTTGAAGCAGCTCACACCAGCCTGAGCCAGGTCTTTACATATGACATCCTGCTGGAATATGAAAGCCTTGCTCAAGTTGTCACCTGGGGATGGGAAATCTCTGTAAAGATCAAAAGCGTACAGGAAAACGCCTTGAAATTCGCATGTCACAGCTAGCCCAGATGTGACAAGTGGCTCGGCAGACCGTGATGTCACAAACAGGGAAATTGCGTTAGTCTTGGGGCAAGAAACTGCCTCTGGCCAGGAAATGGCTGATTATGCCAAGAGCAGTCAAGTCCCCACCTTTGATCTGCTGTGAAATACACTTTTAAAACTAGTTCCTACCCTTCCCAGTGAAGTTGCAGCCTCCAGGCGTATATCCCAGTATAAGAAGCAGGGCCAGATGCCTAAAAAAATGTAGCTCTCTGGAGATAGCAAGGACGCTAAGGGCTGCCCGACTACTGGTCGAAGCGGTGTTCTCCCGCCAATGACGTTCAAACAAAGCTGATAACGTTTATTTTTCCCCGTTTATTTCGGTAAGCAAATAGCTTTGTGTGCATCTTTGTAAACTCTTAATCTTGTAACTTTTTACTTTGTAACCTTTTTACTTTGTTTTTTGTACATCTTTTGTATATATTTTTTTCTGCATTGTTCCATTTTTTTCTTTGGAATATTAAATCATTATTTAATAAGATTGACTTCTGCTGTACTAAACTAACACTCATAGCCTAGAAGAGACTGAAGTGTAACCGTGTATAAGTTCATGCCTGATTGTATGATTGAACGACACTACCATATGAGATTGTAATTGCATTGTGTGTATGGGGCACTTCTGCACTCGACAGCCGAGTGGGAAGTCTAACAGTTTCGTTCGGAACGACTGTTAGTGGTTTTGCTTCACTACATTGTAAGATTGCAACTGTGTGTGTGTGCTTGGCGTTCTCGTATTTCGGCCTAAAGCGCAAAGCTGACCCAAATACGAAAACGCAGATTGCGTGTTGAGCACTCGACAGCTGAGTGGACGTGTCTAGCAACGGCTAGTGGTGGCAGTGGGAAGTGTTTGAGGGGTCCCAGCCTTGTTTGTAGCTTGAATAAGGCTGCTCCCCGCTTGATCTGGTCAAACCCGCAGTCGGGAACCGTATACGCAGGCGTGCCGCGGGCCGGTTCCTTGACAAGAGCCATCTGATTTGAAAGTAGTTAAAGAGAACCTGAGATTAAGTAATATCCCTGTGAGGTGCGATGAGTCCCTTGCCGTCCTCTTTGGTCACTCCCTTCTGTTGCTATCTGGCCCGGTAAATAGGCCGTCCACGTTCTTCAGCGCAAGCATGGTTCGCCCCTGCACGCGCCTCCCGTCGCGCTCCCTCGGCACGTAACGTTCTGCATCTGCGCAGTACTACTGGGAAGACTGGCGGGATTACCAAGCCTGATAACAGCAGAACAAAGCAGCAGAAGAGGACAGGGGGGGAACTCACAGAGCTCATGGGGATGGAAGGAGCCCCAGGTAAGTAGGCTATTACTTGACACTAATGTAATAACACGTTTTGCGGAGCACAATTTGTTTCCTCAGATCACGACTGCTCCATATTACTCTCACTTTCAGTCATTTTAAAGTTATTCAACTAATAAAAGATGGTTGGGTTTAACAGCCTGTGAAACTGACGATTGATAATAAGGTTAAAAGGTGTTATCATAATCCGGCTGTTACAAATGAAGAGATATCATGAGCTCACAAGGTTTGACATATTCCTCCTTCCTCCATCCAGGTAACAATGTCCTGATTGTGGCACATGCATCTTCCCTTGAGGCCTGCACCCGTCAGCTTCAGGGGCTCACCCCACAGAACTCCAAGGACTTTGTGCAGGTCGTCAGAAAGGTGAGAGGGGACTTTGTACAAATATCTGAAGTTTAACTGTTGTCCCATGGTAACCAGTCAGGTTCCAGATGTCATGTTTTTAAATCGCCACTGGAATCAAAAATTTGATCACATGCTGTTAGCCACACCCTTGTTTGTAATAATTATCAGCACTCTGGGGGGTTAATTTTAATAAAACTCTGGGGGTTGATTTACGAAACAACAAACAGCTCTTCACATTTTTTTTAAAACGTACAATTCATGTAGAACCTCCTTGGTGATATATGGCTTTCCATCATCCAGTGAAATCACAAATGGTGAGGGTTCATCCGGCGTAGGAAATACTCCTGTTTATTGCATAAATTGCAGTAAACTGCTCTGCTCTCTGCTCCAGACATCACTTAAAGAGACACTGAAGCGAGACTAAATCTCGCTTCAGCTCTCATATATAGCAGAGGCACGTGTGCCCCTGCTAAAACGCCGCTATCCCGCGGCTGCACGAGGGTCCCTTCACCCCCAACCCACCCCCCGCAAAAGTTGGTCGGAAAGTTGGTCGTAGAATTTGTCTTCCTGGAGGCAGGGCTAATGGCTGCAGCCCTGCCTCCAGTCGCGTCTATCAGACTCGCATCGCCGCCTCTCCCCCGCCCCTCTCAGTGAAGGAGGACTGAGAGGGGCGGGGGAGAGGCGGAGATACGCGCTGACAGACGCGCGTGGGGCAGGGCTGCGGCGGTTAGCCCTGCCCCAATGCGGAAGCGCTCCCCCACATTACGGAGGGGATTTGGGGGGACAGGGACCCCCGTTAAGCCGCGGGATATCGGCGTTTTAGCAGGGGCACACGTGCCCCTGCTATATATGAGGTCTGAAGCGAGATTTATTCTCGCTTCAGACTCTCTTTAATGCTGGAACACGCACCTGATGCAGGGCCCTAGCCAGCTACTGCGATCTGTGGAGCAGAGAGGAGGAATCTATATGAAAAGAACCAGGAATACTGAAGCGAGTCAAAATCCAGGCTTTTATTTATATTAAGCACTATAGCTAGTGCTAAAACGCTGCATCCCCGTGGCAAAACAAGGGGTTTATACCCCTCAAATCACAGGACAAAAATCCACGACTTTCTTGGTCGTAGATCTTGCTGCCCAGGGAGGCAGAGCTTTGAGCTGCAGCTCTGCCTCCATTCGCGTCAATCCGCCCGGATCTCCACCTCTCCCCCGCCCCTCTCAGTAAAGGAAGATTGAGATTGGGCGGGGAGAGGCGGCGATCAACGGGGATTGATGCGACAAGAGGCAGAGCTACAACCATAAGCTCTGCCTCAATCAGGAAGAACTCCCACATTTAGCATAGGGGATTTGGGGGGTATAAACCCCTCATTTTGCCGTGGGGATGCAGCATTTTAGCACTAGCTATAGTGCTTAACATCTTAACATAAATAAAAGTTAAAAGCCTGGATTTTGACTCGCTTCAGAGTCTCTTTAAAGGACAACTGAAGCGAGAGGTATCTGGAGGCTGCCATTTTTATTTCCTTTTAAGCAATACCAGTTGCTTTGCTATCCTGTTGATCTTCTGCCACTAATACTTTTAGCAATAGACCTTGAGCAAGCATGAAGCAGATCAGGTGTTTCTGACATTATTGTCAGATCTGATAAGATTAGCTGCATGCTTGTTTCTGGTGTTATTCAGACACTACTGTAGCCAAATGGATCAGCAGGGCTTCTTCCATATTCTTCTCTCTTCAGTTGTCCTTTAAGTGAGATGTACCAGTGGCATGTGTTATACTTGCACCCCTGTGATTATGCCTTGAGACTTGTGTCAGAAACATCTGATCTGCATGCTTGTTCGGGGTCCATGGCTAAAAGTATTAGAGGCAGTGGATCAGCAGGACAGCCGGGCAAATTACATTGTTTAAAAAGAAATAAACATGTCAGCCTTCATATGTCTCTCACCACAGGTCTGGAGCCTGGCTAGGCTACTCCAGGACTTTTATGTGCTTCTTCTTGAGTCACTTCTTTGTTGATTTGACCATGTGTTTTGGGTCATTGTCTTGCTAGAATACCCATCCACAACCCATTTTAAATGCCCTTGCTGAGGGAAGGTGTTGCTCTCCCAAGTATTGACTTTACATGATCTTGCCCACTGTCCCTCTGATGCAGTGTAGGTGTCTTGTCTCTTTAGAAAGGCATCCTCAAAGCAAGTGTCCACCTCTATATTTGATAGCAGGGATGGTGTTCTTGTGGTCATAGGTCGCATCCCTCCTACTCCAAACAACTTAAGTTGATGCAAAAGAGCTCCATTTTGGTCTCCTTTGACCACAAAACTTTCACTCCGTTCTCCTTTGTATTATTCAGATGTACATTGGCAAACTGCAGACAGGCCTTTACATGTACTGTCTTGAGCAGAAGGACCTTGTGGGCGCTGCAAGATTTGAGTCCTTTATGGTGTAAATACACATCTATGCAGAAGCTGCCGAAATGCATCTGTTTACAAAGCAAACTAAATATGACAGTGCAGTTTGTAGGAGGGAAAAAAAAAAGAGTAAGGGAGGACATGCCATCAGGATTGGCTTCAAGTCAGGGGCAGTAAAGATGGAGTGTGCCTGGAACAGTTTTCTCTTTATTTACTATATAAAATTCACTGAAATCATAATGTGGACAGTGCAATACATATGGAATGTAAATAGAACAAGTATTTATCTACTTATATATGTGTTTTGTTCCTGGGATAGTATGGCTGTCCCTGTTGCTTTAAACATGTTAAAACTCTCCTTTCCTATATGTACAGTACATGTCCTATTGTCCCTTGTAAAGGCCTAAGAATAAAAAGCTATATTTAACACAACACTGGTAGAGCAAGAGGATACCTCACAGATCTAGGGTTCAAAACTATGTAAATCAAAAAAAGAACCCATCTGCTTTCAAATAATAAGGCTGAACAAATTATTGCAGCATAGAAAAAACCTTTATTAGTGTAAACACACTGACATTAAGAACAATTAAAATTAATATAAAATTCCCTGATCATGTTGTAATCATAGACCCCTGCTATCAAAAGGTGTTGTATGAAGTGTGGAGTCAAACAGCAGCAGCAGGGGGGGAACCTTCACTTTGAATAAACTTACACACTTTTGTTGTCCAGTATTATCAGTATATCCATTCACCATATATTTTTTGACACTTTATTTGGATAATTTATCACCATAGTTTTTTTTTGTAGTTCTTCTTGATGTAATATATTTTTGTGCATGTTTTTTTTCACATAGTTTTGTTTCTGGACAACCTTCCCAAGCCCCCCCCCAACACCCCCCTCCCCCCCAGTTTCCCCCCGCCCCCCTCTGTTGGGGCTCCGTTTGACTCCACACTTCATACAACACCTTTTGATAGCAGGGGTCTATGATTACAATCATGATCAGGGAATTTTATATTAATTTTAATTGTTCTTAATGTCAGTGTGTTTACACTGCAATAATTTGTTCAGCCTTATTATTCGAAAGCAGATGAGTTCTTTTTTTTATTTATAAAGCTATACTTATCTATATTTACATGCTTTTATAGTGCCTCGGATATATTTATAGGTTAAGTAGTAGATCACCTCTAAGTTGTCTATTTTCCTAGCTAAATAAACCCAGTTTGCCTAACTTTTCTTGGTGCATTTAAGTAATTTAGTTGCCCATTTTCCTTACGGCCCATTCTCACTTGGAATCGCAAAACACTAGCGATTAGCGCTAGCGTATTGCGCTAGTGATTTTACCGTGATTAACATACTGTACAGATGCGCTTTGAGTCCTATGGGAGAAAAGCGCTTTACAAATGTTATTGTATTGTATTGTATTGTATTGTACATGCTCGTGATTAGCACTTTTTAGCATTCTAATTGCTGGATTAGCGGTAATCGCCTGCTAATCGCCTCAGTGAGAATGGGCCCTAAGACAGCACATTGTGCCCAACAGAAAGCCTGTTGAGCAGATTGCAGAATAATGGTCACTCTGAGTGATAGAGCTCTGCAGCTGGTTTGCAGGGATAGTAATGTGATTTTATCGTGCAATGCAACCGGAAAACAGTATTTAAGGGTACTCACTATTAAGCCATCTAGGCAGGAAAAGTGTACACAATGTTCCAATCCCTTCAGCGACAGCGTCTCAGATTATAGCATGTAATCTAGTTCAATAGAGGTGCCTCTTAAGGTGACCACTAACAATACAATTTTCTGAATGAACGACTCTTCGTATGAATGATTGGAAATTATCGTTTGGGACCACTAATGATCATTTCCGATCGTTCATAAACAATCATTCAGAAAATGATACTGTCAGTGGCCACCTTTTAGCGGAAGAAATAAAAATTTCATGAGTTTACAGTGTATTAAAAAAAGAATGAGCATGTCTCCTAACATAATAAACTTCTGTACATAACTATAGTCACAGGAAAAAATAGTTTATTATAATTAGTAACCCTTACCCTTGCACCCCCCCCCCCCAAAATCCATAACCTTAAAGTGAACCTTCGGACTAAAAATCTACTGAGCAGAACTGAAGAGGCTTGGTGTTTCTTTAACAGATTCACAGCATCAGAACTTTGTTTTTCTTACCAAAGCATCATTTTTAGCTGTATCTTTAGCTAAGCTCCACCCATCAAAGAAAACTGCCCGGGCTTTTTTTCCTTGATGCTTTGCAAAGCATGATGGGGTTTCCTATGTTGTTGTTCACGTTGCCTAGCAACTGGGAGGGGTGATCAGCACACAGGACAGTTGAAACTGTGTCTCATGCTCCCTGTCACCTCCTTTCAACCAAAAAGATGGCTGCCCTCATGAAATCAAACATTTGCCTGTTATTTTAAAACAGTGGGTAAGAGATTATATTACCTATCTATTTTAATTAACATAACTAATGTAACTTAATGACAGTATGTTTGTTTAGACTGAAGTTCCTCAGCTCAGAGTGGTAATCCCGACCTGTGCACAGGGTAGCCGCCGGAGGCTGTATGCAGAGCAATGCGCACAGCGGGTGTTTCGACATACCTCCCAGGGGATCCCGATGTCAGTTGCCATTCTTCTATTCCTCCGAAGCTCTCCTCCGAAGCTCTGCTTTTCCCTGGTGAGATCGCTGGCTGTCGTCATGGCGACAGCCGGCAATCTCATTTTAGGGTTGCAGCACCACCTGGAGGATGGGGGAAAAACTGCAGCACTGGAGCCAGGGAGGTGAGTGATTGCTGGAACTTCTGCAGATCTCCCTGGCAGCGTGATTATTTTTCCAGGTGTTAGGGTCTGAAAGGGTGCAAAAAATTGCACCGCTTTTAGACCCTAAAATCCAGAAAGAATCATAATGCCAAGGGGGTTAAGGAGGGGTGTTAGGGTTAAGGTTAGGAGTTAAGCAGGTGCTGGCACTGCTGCGCATGTCCTACAGAGAGTGACCATGGCTGGTAGTGCTATGCACATGATGTCACAATTACATCATGCGCATGCCCAGAGTGCTGCCAGTTGCGATCACGCACTGTAGAATGTACACAGCCAGGCCACCGCCTGCGCACCGATGACCGAATCTGGCAATCCAGAAGAGCTATGAAAGGAGAGGGACAGAGGAGAATGGGGGAAGCGGTGGACATTAGGACAGCTCCCCGTATATGTCTGCTCCCCCCATTTCTTCTAATATTTTCAGCTCTGGTATCCTTTAAAGGGGTTCTCTTGGGGGGCTTTTGAAATAAAAACGGAAACTTACCTGGAGCTTCTACCGGCCCCCTAAAGCTGTAATAGCCCACGCCGTCCTCCTACGATCCTCGGTTCTCCACCACCGGTCCCGGTAATATATTCGTTCTAACAAGGCGATTAATGCTCGCTCCCGCGTATGTCATAGAGAGCTTACTGCGCAGGCGCAGTACAAAGTTTTGATGTACTGGGCCTGCGCAGTAAGATCCTGATGATGCGGGCGCGCAGCGGGTCTCAGATTCCGATCAGACCGGGATCGGCGGCGGAGAACAGCGGATCGTTGGAGGACAGCGCGGGGCCTTACAGCTTCACAGAGTCTGTAGAAGCCCCAGGTAAGTGTCTGTTTTATTTAAAAAAACAAAAAAAACAAAGAACTCCTTTTAAGGTTAGGTGTTAAGGAGGCGAAGGGGGGAGGTTAAGGATTACTAATTTTACTTAACTTATTTTTTTCAAATTTAACCACTTGAGCACCGCAGTGTTAAACCCCCCCTAAAGACCAGGGCATTTTTTAGTTAAATAGGCCACTGCAGGGCCGTAAAACTCAGCACACATGAGATTCCCCCCCCCCCTTTTCTCCCCACCAACAGAGCTCTCTGTTGGTGGGGTCTGAATGCTCCCCCAATGTTTGTTTGTTTTTATAAATATTTATATTATTTTTAAATAAAATGTTTGCTTTTTAAATTATTTTTATCGCCCTCTCTCCCTCCCTCCCCTGGCCAGCCTATCAGCGCGATTGATTGTGATAGGCTTCAGCCTATCACAGCGGATCGCTTCCCTGTGTCCCAGGGGGACAGCCGCGTCACACGACTGTCTCCAGTACAGTGCTGCTACAGATCGCAGCGCTGTACTACCCTAACAGACGACAGTTTCGCCGTCTAACTGAGCCTGCGTGTGATCTCCTGCTAGCCCCATAGACAGCCGTTCACGCCAATTGGCGTGGAGCGGTCCTGGGGCTGCCACACTGCTCACGCCAATTGGCGTGGAGCAGTCGGCAAGTAGTTAAATGATGATGATGTTTCCTGTATCTTTAGTTATGTACTGTAATTTATTATGTAAAATGTGTTCATTCTTTATTTAATACACTGTAAATTTATATGAAATTTTATTTCTTCCACTAAGAGCACACACCTCTGAACATGATTACTGGCTGTAATCTGAGATGCTGAAGGGATTCAAACATTGTATACACTTTTCAGGAGTGTGTAACTGCCTGGATGGCTTAATACCTAAGTACCTATTTTCATTTTGGGACATTCTCACACATGAGGGACAAACTCAAAAGTATTTCTAATTTCCTGTCCTGACAGGATATATGTAAATCTCTGAGACAGGCACCAGAAAGTTTTTCCATAGGACACGGAAGCGGTAAAGCCATGGGGAGGTTTTTATTGCTGTCCTGATTTCCTGTCCATGCGACCACAAGAGGTCATATTAAAAGCATGAAAATACCAGGAACAGGAATCCATGGATAACATCCAACATGGATAACATCCATCCACAGTTGAGCCTTGATAGGTCATCTATTTCATGTGCAGTACATCAAGTGACGACTATCATTCTCTGTCACTCCTTTTGTTACAGATTCCCTATTTGGGTTTTTGCTGTTGTGAAGAACTGGGAGACACCAGCCTGTGGCAGCTGACGGACCCCCCAATCCTCCCACTCACTCATGGACCCACTGGTGGCTTCAATTGGAGAGAGACTTTGCTCCAGGAGTGACTGCAGTGTACGCATTGCACTGTTTATCCAATGGGAATTGTAAAACATTTTGCCTGTGGATGCCTGCAGCGGCACAGTGTCTTGTTGCTGCCCCACTATACCAATGTCATGTAATCTCTGTGTGTGTGTGTGGGTGTATATTCATACACACATACACTTGGGGTTTCTATCAGATCTTTTTGTTGAAGATCTATATTTACAAGTCAGTATGGTAAACCAATAACTTCTGAGTGTAACAGTGCAGGAATCCACTAAAGGCAAGTGCAACCTAGACGTCATCAGGTCATTGTGTATATAGCTCAGGTCTTGTATACAGGGGCTTCCCATCTTGAAGCTGTTGTAAAGCTTTTGTCTTCCTAGATAATTTATTACTTGCCTGATCCAGGACTGCCCTCTTGCTTCATGTTTCACTGGTATCCACGGCAGTATTTCAAATGCGGTGCCCTTCCTGTTCAATATATTGAGCAGGAAGTATTTATCACAGGTCTGATTGGATCTGTATATGCTAGTGTATGTCCAGCTTGTTTGTCTCTCAGATCTGGGTCTGAAGTAGTGATGGTCAATGTGATGCAAATAATGCAGTCTGATGCAATTTTTTTTTTTTGCTAATTTTATGTAAACATATGCAGCCTGAAATCTATGCTGTGTCTTTTGATTTGTCCATTTTCAAGCTGCACAGATTTACAAAAAATTCTCATAAAATTTGCATCAACCCAACATCAACAGAATACTTTTCATATCATTGATTATCCCTAATCTAAAGTAAAGCTTTATTATACACATCCAAACTTAATTTGCCAATTTTACCACTTCAATGAATTTTTAGAACTTACTCACATTATCTGTTCAATGTATTCAAAATGTGTTGGCCCTCATACTAGGTAAGTGGTAAAATTGGCCAATTAATATTAGGTGTGTATACTCATCTTAACCCCAAGTGGAATTTAGGATTTCCCTCATCTTGCACAGGTGACTTTTGTTTGCTTAAGGTATCCACAAATTGTAAATTTTACCAAATCTATATAGTAGAAGGATAAACTGAGTGAATATACTTTGCAAGGTGGTAAGATTGTACAATCAAGATTACAGTATATCATTATGGAATCTTAAAGTGTACCAGAGATGACACGTGACATAAGATAGACGTGTATATACAGTGGCAAGCATACAGACACCATGTTGTGCTCCTTTTCTTTTTTCCCTGTCTGTCTAATTGGCTATGGAACTGACAGTTTTTCTCCAGTCACGACTCACTCGGCTCACTGATGATAAATTACAATTATAAAACACTTTCCTAAGCAGATACCTGGAATTTTTACTGTGAGAGGAAAAGATAAAAAACCAATAATTCGTGTATTTTCACAATGGACACTGCAATTGAGCAGAGACTATAAAACATTAAATTTGCTTTGTAAATGTTTATACATAAAATAAAACCTTGAGATATCTAAAAGAATCATTTGTAGGCGTAGAAGGACAGATCCAATTGTTTCTCATTCGTTTATTTTCATCTCTGGTTCACTTTAAGTAATTATCACAGCTGTCACATCAGGGACTTGGCAAACTATAATTTGTGGCATGGAGCTAAATGTAGCCATTAACAATACAACCCCATGGACAATCAGTCATTTCAGATCCCAATAAACAATCTGGCCAGATTGAAGAGATCAATTCGAAAAACGTTTCAATTCCATTGATTTGATCAAATTGGTTAGCAGGTATTTGGCCATTAATGTGCACAACCAATAATTTCCGTTGGACAGGATTGTAATGGCCACCATATAAAAACATTAGTCTAAACAGCTGTCGATTTCATCTCAGCTGGTGTTCAGCAAGGATGCTAGTTGTATAATCTGTGGGCATCTTAAGAAAAATGCATTCTTGGTTGTACAATCTTGGCACTTCTATATAATATGAGGAATTACCTAAAGTATCCATTCAAAGTATATACACTCAGTTTACCCTTCTACTACATATATTTGCTAAGATTGTACAATTGCCTTATTAGTGGGCACCTTTATACACACAATCCTACTGGAGAGAATCTACACATTGGTGCATGAAAGATAACTAGATATGGTCAATCTGATGCAAATTCTGGCTTGCATGCAAATTTAAAGAAAAATGTATAGTCTTGGAATTGAGCCAGGCAGGGGCATTTTTAGGCATAGGCATTACAGGCCACTGCCTGGAGTGCCATTGGTCCTGAGGGTTCCATGCCCCTGATTAAGCCCCACCCCCAGACCTAAGCTTCTCCCCAGATGAAGCCATGCCCCTGACGGGTGTTTGTTCCTCCTTCTGTCCCATTGTACCTCTTTGTGCCACCTGTGTCCCCCTGTGTGCCCTCCCTGTACCTCCTTCTTTGTGCCACCTGTGTCCCCCTGTGTGCCCTCCCTGTACCTCCTTCTGTCTCCCTTTGTGCCTCTTTCTGCCTCCTTGTTCCCCCTTCAGTCCTCCTGTGCATCCAGAGATGGATTAAAGTGAAATGGTGCCTTAGGCAAGCAACAACTTTGGGCCCATGCTTGATGGTCACCTTGCTTTTTTGCCAAAATGTGTGGGGGGTTAGCATAAGCCGAGCCCCTAGACTCTCTCCAGGCCCTAGGCACCTGCCTAAATTACCTTGTGGGTGATACGGCTCTGTGTGTATCTCTTTGTGACTCCCTCTGTCCCACTGTGCCTCCTTCTGTCCCCCTTTTATGCTTTCCTCTGTCTCCTTGTCCCACTACCTGCTCCTGTCCCCTCCTGCACCCCCCCCCCCCTTCCAGTCCAGTGTAAAGGCAGAGCAGGGCACAGCAGAAGCACGGAACTTCTTTCCTGGAGTGACAAAAAGGCTAGAAACACCCCTGGAGCCAGGTTATATCAACAGGAAGTTTATTTAATTGGATTAATACTAAGCTGCTTACACATTTTCTTGCAAGCCGGAATTATTTGCATTTCACTGACCGTCTGTGGTGATTACACCTGTAGAAAGCCCTAAATTTGCCATTGCTTACCTTTTTACCAGTCTGACTACAGAACACAGAATTCTGTTTCGTAGTTTAAGGTTTTACCTGCGCTGCCCGCTAATAATGTTCTTGCCACAAGTGTACCTCATTAGATGTGTGAGGCTTCCCAGTCTGTTGAGACATAGTGATTAGCCACGAAGGCCTGGGACCCATTAACAGCACTTTTCTAAGCGCTTGTGATTTGAAAAGCTTTTGCTAATGTAATGCTATGGGGTATTTTTAAAAAATCACGTCCCTCAAGTGGGATCAGATCACACCCATAGCATTGCATTAGCAAGAGCTTTTCAAATCGCAAGCGCTTAGGGTCCTTTCACACAAGCAATTGAACTGCTTGCTCAATGAGCAGTTACCAGGCAGCAGCAAGCTGTTGCCAGGCAGCAGCAAGAGTTTGTGAGGCTTTTCACTGCCTATCAACTGCTCAAGTGAAAGGGCCCTTACAAAAGGCTTAGAAAAGCGCTGCTAGTGGGTTACAGGCCTAAAGCTCATTTTTGCAGCTGTTTTGTTATGCGGTACAGTGATGTGTTTTTTTTTTCTGGCAGCTATTGATTAATGTTAGGCATACTTATTTAAATTATATTCACCAGTGCTATTCTTCGTGAGATTGATTTATTTCAGTCTGCCCAATGAGGACATTGGCTTCAGTTCACAAAGCATTATGGCATGCTGTAAAGCAGAAAAACAGACATTTTGTGAAATTTCAATTCACTAAGACTGTTAGGGCATGATCCCAATAACGCAGTTGTGCGCAGTTGTGTCTGCTTTTCAGCAACACATCAATGTTACAGATGCTGAAAAGTGGACAGAAGCAAGCGGACACAATTGCGTTAGTGGGCTCAGGCCCTTACTGCCTGTAAAACTAAAATTACAGACTAGTGGGGTAAATGCCTCATAAATGTCAATTCACAAAGAATAGCGCAAGCGGTGAAACACGCGAGATGTTCGATATTTTACCTCCAACCTGGAGTTGTTGGTTTCTAACTAACAGCCATTCAGAAGGTTATAGACCGGAGGAAACAAGAGCAGAGAAAAGGCGAAAAATAATCAAACTATTCAGGAAAATAAGAAAGTTTATAATAAAAACATTTCCCAATATTATATAGTTATAATTAAAAATGATTAACAATATACTAATGGCTTTGAGCTAATACAATTTTTGTTAATTTTCTGCACTTTGGACTCAGTATAATAACAAATCTATGTATATCTGTGTGTTTTTCATCCATTTTCCCTGCTTCAAAGATCCACTTCAAATATCCATCAAATACTGAGAGATATACCACATGATAGCTTAAAGAGAACCCCAGGCAGCATACTGAAATCCTAATAGGACCCAGAGGCATGTCATGTGCACAATGACATGCCTCTGGGTCATTGTATCGCCGCTACCAGCCCCCTTTTGCGCTCTGCTGTCCCCCCTTAAAAGATCGCCAGGCTAGCGACAATCTGCTTGTTGCTAGCCTTCTTTGTTTATGTGAGGCTTGACAATCAGCCTCGTAGCATCTCTCCCTTGATAGCACGCTCCCCCTGCCGCTCTCCGCCTCTGTTAGCGTTCTCCAATAGGAAGCCAAGCCGCGAGCCAGGAGTACTTCCTAGGTTGCGGCCTGGCTTCCTATTGGAGGAAGCTAACAGACGCAGAGAGGGGCGGAGGGAGCGTGTTATCGAGGGGGAAATGCTACAAGGCTGATTGACAAGCCTTACATAAACAAAGCAGGCTATCAACAAGCAGATTGTCGCTAGCCTGGCAATCTTTTAAGGGGGGACTGCAGAGAGCAGGGGGGGGGGGGGGGGGCTGGCAGCGGCGATACAATGACCCAGAGGCATGTCATTGTGCTCATGACATGCCTCTTGGTCCTGTTAGGATTTCAGTATGCTGCCTCAGGTTCTCTTTAACCACTTCAGGATTCTGCGTACGCTTAAGTACGCCCCTGAATCCTGAAGTGGATTGCATGGAAACGGCCGCTCCTATGAGCAGCCGTTCCATGTCAGTTCACGGAGGGTGTCTCCGTGAACACCCTGCGAGCCGCCGATCGCGGCTCGCAGGGTAAATGTAAACACACGGGGAAGATCTTCCCCGGTGTTTACATGTATACGGCGCTGCTGCACAGCAGCGCCGTAGAGGAGATCGGCGATCCCCAGCCTCTGATTGGCTGGGGATCGCCGGCATCTGATAGGCTAAAGCCTATCCCATCAGGCGCAGGACAGAAATCCGTCATGCGCCGCTCACAGGGGGAGTGAGAGGGAGGGAAGGGGAAGGAGGCCAGGAAGCGCTGCGGAGGGGGGCTTTGAAGAGCCCCCCCCCCCCACAAGCGCAAGCAGCCGGCGGCGAACAGACCCCCCCCCCAGCAGGACATCCCCCTAGTGGGGAAAAAAGGGGGGGGGGGGGAAGTCTGATCGCCCTGGCTGCTAGCTGATCGGTGCTACGGGCTGGAGAGCCCACGCAGCACCGATCAGCAAAATACCCCCCTGGCACAGAAGTGGTTAAAATACAGAATGAAATACCACAAGGTGAAAATCTTTGTGAATTGTCATGCAGTTTTTCAGTAAATTACCAAACTATTAGGCTGTAGACTCTCTATGAGCGCTTTCTGAGTGTTTTTCTGGCCATCAAAGCTTTGAGCGCTTGATTAAAATTTCTGTAAAATTGGTACGATCGCAGCAATTTTACCACAATTTTAATGCAAGTCAATGGGAGCGGTTTTTAAAAAACACTCAGAAAGCTCTGATGGTCAGAAAAGCACTCAGAAAGCGCTCATAGAGTGTCTACAGCCTTAACGTATGTGTGAACATCTTAGTGAATACGCAAAAAAAAAAAATTAACACATGAGATAAATTACCAAACGTTAAATTTTTACTGAACAGGTCTTAGTGAATTGTAGCCAGTTTCCATCAGTATAACATGTTAATTGCATGTTAGCATCCTCCATAATTGGACCGGTTTCCAAATCACTGTATAGTCTTCCATGTTGCAGAAGGGTGGGAGGAGATACTCTTTCTGAGGAAAAAACTTCATAACTGATGAGGAACTTCCAATACTTGAACATTTAAAAAAAAAAAGGGGAATGGATTCTTCTGTCACGTTAACACACTTTAAACTCTGCAATATACACATCATGCCAGACCCCTTTTTTTAATCATACAATCTAGGTCTCATCATAGATACAGCAGCACTAACTATGGTGAGCAATCCTCGCACTGTATTATGTAAAGACTGTGGTCTTTGTGTGACCTTTAGGCTAGAGTCACGCTTGCCAAAAATCGCAAGCGGTTTCTGTAGCGTGGAAACGCACATAATGCTTCCCAGTGCACAATCGCAGTACACTGGGAGCAATGTGCGGTTTTCCGTAGAGGGGGGAGGGAGCAGACACTTTCTCACAATCTCACAATGCATGCAATTCCCCTTTTGCTGACAGTCGGCTCTTCTCAGCTTGCTGCCGGCCAAGAAGGCTGATTCAGCCATGGGAAAACGCTGCCATTTTCCTGCAGCCTCAAGTGTGTTCCTGCCCTTATTAGTGATCTGTTACCACTTCACTGAATAGCCACCCACCAAGCTGCAGGATCGGCTGATTTGATATTAGCCTGAAATAATAGGGTATGTGAATCCCATGCCATCTTTTCTGATGACAGTGAGGCAGGAATCATACTTAGGGGAATTGCATTGTGCAAGTGCGGTTCCCATATGTGGGAAAAAGAAAAAGTGCTGCATGCACAACTTTCCCATTCCCCACAGGTAGCTGACTGTTGGCTGATGCATGCAGAAAACACACACTAAAAACAAAAAACTGTGTCCATTTTCCGTAGACCCAAGTGCGATCCTTTCCATTAATATGTCAGCCATCCGTAAGTGCCATTCAGGTGCAATTTAAATGCAGCTGAACGGCGGTGTTTGTAACACCACACATTTCAAGCTTTGACATGTGGTAGCGTTATCTGGTGGCAGAGAACGGAGACATGTCGCATCTGAGCACTGCTGCGGCTGCACTCAGATGTGACTATATGTGGGGTGCTTGTCCAGCTCTGTTACCGAGCACTAACAAGTGCCTGGCCAGTGCATTTTCTCCACAAAAGGGTGGGTCTATTCTCCACAAAAGGGTGGACTTCTGTTTCTCTGGCTGTAGAACAATTTTATGTAAAATGTTCTTGCAACCAGCAGGAAAGTTATATCGGGTGGAAGCCTCTATTGAATCCATATTTAGGCCATGATCACCCAATTAGCAATTGCATTCTTGCTCTTTTGCCTTTATGTCAGGATAATTTTGCACATACTGTAAGTGCACAACTTTAGCATTACATAAGGCTCAGGGTCCTGTGATTCTTGGCATGCTGAAACTTGTAGTTCCACCATAACGGGCACCATCCCGGCCTGCCTGCATTAGTGTTTGTGATATTTACAATTGCACTGTCCTACAGTATATGCTATATATTTTTTTTATTTTCTGTGAGTATAGAGAACGGACAAAAAAGATTATTTAAAAGTGACAATCAAACCAAAAATTAATTTTATTCTTTGTTGGGAACAATTTGAAATTTTTAAAGTGCACCTGTCAGTCCAAATAAAGTGGAGTAGCCATTTTGTCACTTGACCAAGATTGCAAGGAACCTTATGAATCCCTCATAACAGTGATGTCTAATTTGTTGAAATCTGTGTGATTTGGTCTAAAGTGGATGGCTGTATTGTTTCTCTGGGTGACTGCTACAGTCCATTGGTGGCTAGTCATGATCAAATATCTCTCCTAACATGCAACTTTTAAACGGAATTGAAACTAAGCCAATCAACACTTCCCTCCCCTTCCCTTGCTTGGGTCAGTGGAAACTTGCATGTTGGCAGCATATTGTTGCTCTTGACAACAATATGGTGGCTAGTACAAAAGGTGAATCCAGTTGCAGTTAAACATAATCTGTTGCCTTACGAACATTTTTTTAAAACTTTTTTTTTCTTTTTGCTTCAACCATTTGTCATAATTTAAGAGCTTTTTTAAGGGCTTGTGATTTTAAAAGCTCTTGCTAATGTACAGAGCCGGTTCTATACTTTTTGCCGCCTGAGGCAAACTTGTCGATGCCTCCCCCCTCCCCCCGGTAGTATAATTACCCCAGTATAGGCAGCCTGGAGGGGTAGCAGGCAGGAAGGGGGGCAGCAGGCACAGTGGTGGGGAGGGGGGGTCGGACCCCTCCCCCCCTCACCTGGGTTTCCCAGTCTGTGCTCTCCCTCCAGCTATTAGCACAGTGTACAATTATCAGGCGGCTGGTGGGGAAGCGATGGCTCACCTCCTTGATGTTCCAGCGCTGCGTTCCATCATTCGTCACTTCCTGCAATGCCGTCCAATGTACAGTACAGTGGGCGGCATTGCAGTAAGTGACGAGTGGTGGAACGTGGAAGAAGGCGAGTCATCGCTTCCTCGTCTGCTGCCTGATTGTACACTGTGCTAATAGCTGGAGAGGGAGCACAGACCGGGGGACCCAGGTGGGGGGGGGCCCAACCCCCTTCCCCACCACTATGCCTGCTGCCCCCTTCCTGCCTGCTACCCCCTCCTGCACGGCACCCTCCCCTCCCCACTTTTGCCGCCCGAGGAACCGCCTCAACCCGATTCATGGGTGTCCCTGGGCTGCTAATGTAATGCAATGTGTGTGTTCTTACATAAGCAATGTGATTTTATAAAAATCACCCATAGCATTGCATTAGCAAGATCTTTTCAAATAACTAGCGCTAAAAAAGCTCTTGCAGTGTGAACCAGCTCTAAGGCCTTGTTCACATTGCGTGTCTGTCCGCATTTGGCGATTTTTGACGCAATTCCCGGTTATTACTTGCGTGCTGTTTTTGTTTTTGTGAACCGCTTTTCTAAGCACTTTTGCAGAGCAATTCCGTTTTTTGATCTGGAAAAGCTTAAAAAGCGAACACAATCGCTGCACAAAGCAATTTTGTGAGCGTTTACATTTTTCCTATACCTTCCATCGAGGCAAAATCGCCTCAAAAATGGCCCATGCACCACTTTTCTGAGTGGAACACGGACGGACAGCTCCAGTCTAAACTTCACCATAGAGAAGCATGGTGTAGCCGCTTTCAGGGTGTTTTAGAAAAAACGTCCATGCTTGAATTTAGCCAAAAACGCCTCTAGTGTGAACGAGCCCTTACTAATGTTTTTTAAGGTTTAGATCCATTAGGAGAAGGAATCCATACACATTCTGCCAAACTGACCTGGACTTTAAACAAGCCTCTGCGAACGATTAAGAAATTGCAATCCTGGTCACAACGAACCACAGTGAGGGATACTGCAATGCTGCTGCACTCAGAGATAAGTACATAAAATCAAAACAATCTGGAATTATTACAAATATTGCTGAGGAGGTTTCCATTCTATGCAATCTTTTGATGTGGTCCCTTATGACTCAGGTGAGGGTTGGAAACTCTTACCAACTAGCAGCCTTTTTTCCATGTATTCTCTCAGGTCATAGAGAACCTTTGTAAAGCTGCATGCAGACAGGGTGAATACTGCACAAAACAATCTTTCATGATCGCCATGGGTGAAATTTTCCCCTATTGTACAGATGATCATTTGGCTCTGCTGAGCAGCCAATTCTCTTCTATGAAGGGAGGAGAATAAACAGACGGTATCTGCTGCTGGTCAATGTGAAAGATACAATAGTGATCAGCCAAGTAAGATCCAAATTTACAGATTGCTAGAGGGGAGACGACTGATGTTGAGACTTCTGCACTCACACTTCAATCAAAACAATCACAACCAATTGTTTTGGGAAATAAAAGTGTATTGTGTTTACTTAATTTAGACTTAGCAATTCAGGTCACTCTTGGACCACAGACTCCTCCTTGAGGTTTGACCTACTTGGCGGTAACTCTGAGCCAGGCTCGGGGGGAAAAAAAACCAAAAAAAATGCTGGAACGGTAATCCCCAGCCTGGCTTAGGGTTATTGCCGGGAGGTATATGCAGAGCCTGCAGCGAGCATTTGTAACTCACCTACCCGAGAGCTGGACGTTTGCTGCTTCTTCCGGTCCTCGCAGGCTCTCAATCCCTCGGGTGAGATTGGGGTTTGTCACATGACAACAGACAGAAATCTCACCACAGGAGTACCCAGAAGACAAGAGGAAGAATGGCAGTTCTGGATCCTGGAGAGGTGAGTAAAGTGCAGGGGCTGCTGCAGACTATCTGGTATTATTGTTTCCTGCTTTTAGGGTCTAAAAGCTCATGAAAAAATGGCACCACTTTTAGGGCTCTTTCACACTAAGACGTTGCATTTGATGCTACGTTAAGGTCGCATAACATGCCCCTAACGCAACGCATGTTACATTGGACGTTACATTGAACTGCGTTATGCGTCTCTTGATGCGTTCGTGATGCATACTTTTTGACGCATACGGATCGAACGAAAGCGGCACATGCGGCACATTTAAAAAAAACCCAACAACATTACTGAGCATGTGCAAACAGTCTAACGCAGCCAAATACGAGTATAACGCACAGCACGCTGCACTTTCATTTAACGTGCGTTATACTCAAACGCAACATGGGCACTGTGAACCAGCCCATTGATTTTTCATTGCTGTGAGTTGGGCTGCGTTACAGGCTGCTCTAACGTGCGCCTGTAACGTCCCACTGTAAAAGCAGCCTAAGACCCTAAAATCCAGAAACAATCATACTGCCAAGGTGGTTAAGCTCTTCCACTAGAATGGCAGAGAATAATGTAAGGACTCGGTAAGAGGAATAAATAACTTAGCTTAAGATGGAAATTCCTCTAATTATATGAATTTAGGACGACCATATCATGGTGTCATTTTTTTTTTTGCTAACAACTTGTATGGAAGGTGTTTGCCTTGATTTCTTTGGTGTTATCACTCAAATTTGGCAAATAGTGGCCATAATGTTAAAAGTCCAATATAGTGCTACCCTAAGGCTGGATTCACAGTGGTCAGTTGCATAATGCGCGTGTTAAAATGTGTGTGAACTGCAGTTGAGACTGGACATAGACTTTAATGCAAAGCCTGCATGCAGCGAGTTAGAATAAAGTGATCTATTACTGTGAACAGGCCCATAGATTTGTATGGGCAGTAAGTTGACAAGCAGAATTTTTCTGCAACGCAACTGAGCACTGTGAACCTAGCCTTAGGCTTTGTGCCAAAGTTTTTTTTTAGATCCGTTTCGTGAGGTAGAAAGGGATTTTCTGGTGCTGCTGAAGGGATCATTTTCAGCCAGTGGGAGTCAAGTTTATTGTAGCAATGATACCGTAACTAGAACAAAACTCTGTGCCTGTGAACTGCTTCTTGCTTTGTCCAATTAAAGCGGAACTGAAATTAAAAAATAAAACCAAAAGTTCACTTACCTGGGGCTTCTGCCATCCCCCTGCAGCTTTCCTGTCCTGCGACGGTCCTCTATGATCCTCCGTTCTCCCGCCGCCAGCTACTTTCGGTTCAGTCGACTCTGCAACTGCGCCTGCATGCCTTGGGCCACGCGTATCTTTCTGTGCAATAGTGTCTTGCGCTATTAGCTATTAGCGCAGGACACTATTGCGGGCGAAAAAGATGCGCGTGGCTTAAGTCGACGGTACAACAGTACCAAAAGTAACTGGTGGCGGGAGCAGGATCGTGGAGGGCCGGCGTGAGACAGAAAGGCTGCTCGGGGCTGGCAGAAGATCCAGGTAAGTGAAACTATGTTTTTTTTGTCATTTCAGTCCCACTTTAAAGAGGACCTGAACTCAGAACTCACCCTCTGCTCTAAAAGATATGCAGCAGCATAATAACCTTTAAAGAAAAACATTTCTTTGTTACAGCTGATACAAATCCTGCAATAAATCTACACTGTTTCTACTTTCATGGAAGAAGACATATTGTTAGCATTCTATGCTTTCAAATTAGCCTCTCTGCCATTGCAGTCAGCTGACACAGCTAAGGGACCAAATTACAACTTGTGATTTATCACAGATGAGGAGGAATTAGACCGGCTAAAGTCTCTAAATACATACATGGTACATTTCTCTTCTGTGCAAGAGTTCAGATCCACTTTAAGGCCTGGTGCACACCAGAGGAGTTTTTCTGAGCGTTTGAGTTTTTAAATCTGCTGCTAATGTTATCCTATGTGTCTGTGCACACTGGAGCAATGAGGTTTTGTAAAAAAAAACCATAGCATTACATTGGGAAGAGCTTTTGAAACCTCTAAAAGCTCTTCCCAATGTAATGCTATGGGTTTTTTTTTTACAAAACCTCATTGCTCCAGTGTGCACAGACACATAGGATAACATTAGCAGCAGATTTAAAAACTCAAAACGCTCTGAAAAACTCCTCTGGTGTGCACCAGGCCGTAGGCCCGGTGCACACCAAAACCGCTAGCAGATCCGCAATACGCTAGCGGTTTTGGGAGCTGATTTCAGAGCGATTCTAGGTATGTTTAGAGAGGTTTTCTAAACATACCTAGCGGTTTTGCATGCGTTTTTGTGTAGCAGATTACACATATTGTTACAGTAAAAGCTGTTACTGAACAGCTACTGTAACAAAAATGCCTGGCAAACCGCTCTGAACTAGCGTTTTTCAGAGCGGTTTGCGTTTTTCCTATACTTTACATTGAGGACGAAACGCTTCCGAAAACCGCAAACGCGCAGCAGGAGGCGCGTTTGCGGCTTGGCAAAAACCGCAAACCGCCGGTGTGCACCATCCCATTGCAATACATTAGACAAGCGTTTTTAGAGGCGGATGCGGCCGGCGGATCGCTCCAAAAACCGCTCGGTGTGCACTGGGCCTTAGTGAGTAATTTGGGCGCCATCAGAAGACGGAGCACAAGTTACTACAGAAACAGTGTAATTCTGCCGCCAGCAATAGCTGGAAGCCAAATTACAGCTTTCCCCCACTCTCCACGTGGACCTGGAGGGGGAATAGTAATGAGGGTAAATGAAGATTGAAGGAAAGCTGGCACTGTGCACCAGGCCTAAGTGGATTCTTAAATCACTTTGCAGTGGCTGTGCTTTCCTATTGGCTCAAGCTGAACCCTAGCTGGCCACATGCACCTTCCAATCTGATTGTACATTCCTTGTGCACGCTAAGGCTAGGTTCACAGTGGGAGCTGCATTGCGATTCCTGTAAAAACAGGAACACAATAGAATGGAAAAGTCACATTGTATGTTATGTGAACATAGCGTCGCATACAGTCAATAAAAAAGTATGCTTCATTGCCACTGTTAACGCCTCTGTTATGCAGTAACGCATTGCGATACTGTAGTCCATTGGATTGCATCGCACTGAATGCACTCTGAAAGTCGCATAGCGTTACTATTGCAGTTTGATGTTCTGTGTTAAAATGCCTCCGTTATGTCACACTGCAATGCCCCACTGTGAACTTAAAATGCCCATTGATGGTACAATTTGGTTAGTGAACAATCATATTTTCAATCAGATTTTTCCAATCAGAAAAACTGGTGGCCCAATTGATCTTAAGCTTTTGCATTATTACATACATTACATTTCCTTTAAGAGAATCTATAAAAAAATGTTTTAAATAAACCAATGGGAAATACTATCCTCTGGATCCTACTGAGGCTTCTACCTTCCTCTTCACCCTCCGAGATCCAGCTCTGGCAGCCCCTGAACACCGGTGAGGTAAATATTTACCTACCGTGATCCTGCGCAGGTGCAGTAGGGGCTTTACGATCGGGCTCAGGCTGAAATAGCCGAGCACGATCAAGTCCGCTCTACTGCGTAGACCTGATCAGGCTGGGCTATTTCTTCCAGAGCCCATCGGAAAGCCAATACTGCGCTAGAGCCAGGGAAGGTAAATATTGCAGGAGCTACTGCCAACAGGCTTGTTGGCTGTATTTCGGGGGCTGCTAGCGCTGGATCCCTGAGGTTTAGGGGGGGTGGGGAAGCCTCATTAGGGTCCAGAGGCTTCCTGCTCCCAAGTTAAGTATCCCCCAGGGGAGGGTGTTTGTTACAGATTCTCTTTAAAGAAATGGTCACTTGGCATGGCTGATTTTTCCATAGATATGATCGTAACTGGTTTAGATATGATTGCAAGTTTGATTCTTTAATGCTTTGGATCATTTCATTAGGATCTTTTCTTTTAGTCTTGAATGATCTTAGAAAAAAATAAGATTTACGTTAAAATTGCAATTTTAATGGGAACCTTTAAGCCTTGTATAAACGCAAGGTGGTTCTTGTTAGTCGAGGCTGCCTCTGCCAAGACTGTAGTGTGTGTACAGTGGCCCTTAATCCTTCTCGATGAGTTGGAGGAGAGATCAGCCTGGCCAATTATCTCTAGTAAGCACATGTCGATGGGCATTGTTGGCCTATTCACCCGGCCCGCTCTGTGCCACTCCATCATGAGCCATGCCTCCTTCTCCCTCCATAGGAAAATAACTTGGCATCTGTTACCTGAGGGATCAAGTCCTGATCACTACGGTGACAGTCCTCAAACATGCCCCTACACTAAAGCATTGTACACATGTACAACAGGTTAATGTAATTTGAATAGAATATTGAGATATACTGTTATGTTATACTGTATATGTGCTAAAATTGCACACACAGATTGCAGGGGCCCCAACCGTCCCGTTTTCGCCGGGACGGTCACAGGTTGGGGGAGGGGTCCCGCTGTCCCGGGATACCCCCCCTTGTGTCCCGGCAGGCAGCGGAGGGAAGAAAAAGATCGAGACGCCAGCCGCGGCTTCTGTGTGCGGGATGCTGCGGTCTGGGATAAGATTGTCCCTCCCTCCGAATGTGCCCCCCAGTGTCCCCCTGTATGCAGAGATAACAGCGCAGCGGAGCGGGCAGTCTTACCATCTTCATAGCGTACCCGGCATCTCTCGTCTTCTCTGCTTCCATCTACTTCCTGTGACGTCAATGGAAGCAGAGAAGACGAGAGATGCCCGGTACGCTAGGAAGATGGTAAGACTGCCCGCTCCACTGTTATCTCTGCATACAGGGGGACACTGGGGGGCACATTCGGAGGGAGGGACAATCTTATCCCAGACCGCCGCATCCCGCACACAGAAGCCGCGGCTGGCGCCTCGATCCTTTTCTTCCCTCCGCTGCCATGGGCACTCTCCCCTTCTCCCTACTCCCTGACAATTGCAGATTTATATATATATATATATATATATATATATATATATATATATATATTTTTTTTTTCCTAGGGGTGTGTCAGGGGGTGTGGTTGGGTGTGTGGCTTAAGTGTCCCGGTTTCTCATCTCAAAAAGTTGGGAGGTATGAGATTGTAAGGTGTATAAACATCCTAAGTGGCAGCATCAGGAAAAACAATTCCAGCTTTCACTGTATGAACTCCTTAGGAAAATATATTCGGCATAAGGAGACACGCCCATGGACTCAAGCACTTAAACTGAATACTGGTTATCAGGAAAGATACTCTACAAAGAACCTGCAAAGGTATAATATCTGAGCTTTCATTCATGATGTGTGCTTAAAGCAAACCTGTGTCAAATATTAGCTGCTTAACCATGTGTGGCTATAGTAAACTAAGGCCTCTTTTCCACGGACAGTTGAACTGTGTGCTCAGCAAGCAGTTATCAGGCAGCAGTGAGCAGTTATCAGGCAGCAGTGAGCAGTTACCAGGCAGCAGCGAGCAGTTGTGAGAGTTTGAGAGGCATTTCACTGCCTATCAACAGTCCGTGAAAGAGGCCTAAGCAAAACTATTCCACTGTGTTTCTAACAGCATTGTGAACATTTCCTTATACCAGGTGTTAAAAATTGGTAACTTTAGCTCATGCACTGTGCTGCTAATTACTTATGTAGCAAGGTGGAAGTTTATTGCCAAAGTGTATTCTAAGCAGAATGCTTGTTGCTGTGGCTGCAACAAACTGCAATTTGAGCTTACAATCAGTCTTGGAAATTCTTAGCTGTTTACAAACTGAAACGGAAAGCTGTTTAGGCCTCTTGCATACTACATGCGATTCCGATTTGCAATTTTGACCTGATTTTACATGCGATTCCGATTTTTAATCGTTCCTGCATGCTGTAGTTTTTCTTTCTTTTTTGTTTTTCTTCTTGTTTTGATTGCATCCAGGGAAAATCAGAATCGTAAATTGGAATCGAAAATCGTATTTGTGATTTGCAGTGTGCAAGAGGCCTAAGGCTTGGTTCACACATAAAAAGGTGTCCTGTTCTGTCAGTTTTTGACAGTTGGCATCAGTTTTGTATGTGTTTATATGGGTGTAATCATACATAAAAGGTGTACATTTCTAGTCAAGCCAGGTAAAACTGATAGAAAACTGATGCAAAACTGACAGGACAGGATTGGACTGGACTGAAAATGGAGCGTTTCCCCACATGTGAATTTGGACATGGTAACACAGCCCATTCAATAGTCTGCCATCTAATTTGAAGGGGGGGGACCTTTAAATGCATCATGCATCTGCATCCCTATAGCCATGCATGGCACGGCTAGAGGGATCCGGATGCATCTCACATCACAGATGTGGCAGCATCACGTCATGCAAGACTCCTGCCGTGCACAGTGGAAATGCGTCCTTAGCTAGATATTTCCAAAAGAAGTTTGCTTCCTCTTGGCTGGTATTCCTACATACCAACCATGGGCGTTGCTCTTGTGCTGCAATGTTTTTTTCTGGGGTTGGTTGCTGCATTCAACAGGACTTGCAGATTATTATGGAATGTTGCCTAAACTGTATGCTGATGTGAATATTTAGTACCACCCAGGTGACCTGATTAAACTTTGTTTCTCAAGTCCAGATCTGCCTCTATTTCTTTGTGTTTTTGTGTTACTGACAGATCTTTCTCTCCTTGGAGGTGTTGAGTACGATAAAATAGGCAAATTAAATGCAATCCTTTTTATATTGAGCCAGTCAGGACAAATGAAAGATAAATATGTGTTTAATGTGTACTTGAAAGCAACAGTTGCTTGAAAAAGTACAGGAAGTGCCTGAGAAAACGCAAAGGCTTTCTTTACAGGCACAACAGACAATTAATTGCATCACAAAGCAATGCGAATAGCATGAAAGAAGCTTCCTTCTACACCTGCATTCTTGGAAGACTGTGATCACAGCCCTAAAGCAAAAGGTTCTGCAGTCGTGTATTAGAGTTCCTCAGCCTAGGCTAGGCCGTGCAATGAGATGCAAATAATGCTGAGTTGATAAAGTTCATGCTAATTTTATATACTCGTGGGAAACGCACACAATTCAAACAATAATGCTCTTACAGTCATCCTTTGGTACTCCCCAGATTTCATGATGCCTTGCCTTGCACACATTCAAGGCACCCAGTGCCAGAGGGAGAAAAACATCCCCAAAACATAATTGAACCTCCACCATATTTCACTGTAGGTACTGTGTTTTTTTTTTTCTTTGTAGGCCTCATTCCATTTTCGGTAAACAGTAGAATGGTAAGCTTTACCAAAAAAGCTCTATCTTGGTCTCATCTGTCCACAAGACATTTTCCCACAAGGATTTTGGCTTACTCAAGTACATTTTGGCAAACTAGTCTTGCTTTTTTATGTCTGTGTCAACAGTGGGGTCCTCCTGGGTCTTCTGCTATAGCATTTCATTTCATTTCATTTCAAGGACACCACAACCGAACGGCTGTGGTAAAAATGATTGCAGCACTGTGTAATATAATATAGGAGAGAACAGAGGCGCCAAAAGGATAAAAAGGGTTTTAAATGAGCTTAAAAGCCAAAAATTTGGTAATTAGAGGAGGCAGTGGTGGACTTACCTCCTCCAAGCAGACACAACACGACTGTACATTCAGTCTATTTATTAACGAACTCCAGATAAAACAAAGCAACGCGTTTCACGGGTCAGTGCCCGCTTCCTCAGGCAATAGAAAAAGGAGTTACAGCATCTAGCAAAACAAACAACACTCGGCACCTCTGTAAAGTACAGAGGTGCCGAGTGTTGTTTGTTTTGCTAGATGCTGTAACTCCTTTTTCTATTGCCTGAGGAAGCGGGCACTGACCCGTGAAACGCGTTGCTTTGTTTTATCTGGAGTTCGTTAATAAATAGACTGAATGTACAGTCGTGTCGTGTCTGCTTGGAGGAGGTAAGTCCACCACTGCCTCCTCTAATTACCAAATTTTTGGCTTTTAAGCTCATTTAAAACCCTTTTTATCCTTTTGGCGCCTCTGTTCTCTCCTATATAATATTGTATCCACCCTGGGTGGAGGGTTGCGACCCTTTTCTACTATCTACAGAGAGCGACTTCTTATTCCTGAGTGGGGTCAGGATAATCTCCCCACCTGCCTTTACAGTGGTTGCCTATTGGTGACCCATGCTTGTGAGTATAACAACTATTATTCTTTGTCATTATCCCCTTTGTCAATACATACTACACTATTGGGGCTCTTGGTGTTCCTCTGTTTATCTCACCTGCAGCACTGTGTAGGTTGTAATCAGCACATACCAGCTGTTTCTTCACCCCCCTCCGTCTGCCGCTGTAGCTAATCTCCCTGGGCGTGGACAGAAGAGAAAAATTGATGAAAGGTTGCAATGCAGGATAGTCCAGATGGAGGATGAACAGCCCCAAACAAGTTCCAAAGTAATTCAAGCTGTCCTGCAGGTTCAGGTAGCATCAGTGCAAACTATTCGTCAACATTTAAAGGATACCACAACCGAACGGTTGTGGTAAAAATGATTGCAGCACTGTGTAGGTTGTAATCAGCACATAACAGCTGTTCCTTCCCCCCCCCCTCCGTCTGCCGCCGTTCTCATTGTATCCATCCTGGTGTGCGGCGACTTTCCTGAACTTTGACCCGGACATACTGCGCCCTGTGTGTATGTCCTTCCCTCTTCACTTCTGGCCGGCACATAGTGCGAGGCTCAGAAGAACGCTGCCCCCTCTGTGCTGCGTGTGCGCTCCATTACACCAAGCGTCACATGATGTGGTATCCTTTAAATGTTGACGAATAGTTTGCACTGATGCTACCCGAACCTGCAGGACAGCTTGAATTTTTTTGGAACTTGTTTGGGGCTGCTCATCCTCCATCTGGACTATCCTGCATTGCAACCTTTTATCAATTTTTCTCTTCTGTCCACGCCGAGAGAGATTAGCTACAGTGCCATGGGTTGTAAACTTGATAATTTGCACACTGTGGCCACGGCAAATCTAGATATCTGGAGATGGACTTGTAACCTTGAGATTGTTGATATTTTTCCACAATTTTGGTTTTCAAGTCCTCAGACAGTTTTCTTCTTCGCTTTCTGTTCCATGCTTAGTGTGGCACACAATGCAAAGGCTAAGTGAAATTCTCTCCTTTTTTCAGGTGTGATTTTTAAATTGCCCACACCTGTTACTTGCCCCAGGTGAGTTTAAAGGAGCATCACATGCTTGAAACAATTTTATTTATCCACAATTTTGAAAGGGTCAATCATTTTGTCCAGCCCATTTTTGGAGTATTGTGTGACATTATGTCCAATTTGCTTTTTTCCTCCCTTTTTTTGTTTTGTTCCATTACACACAAAGGGAATAAACATGTATAGCAAAACATGTTACTGCAATACTTTTCTCTGAGAAATACTTCATTTTCTGGAAAAATTTCTGGGGTGCCAACAATTTCAGCCATGACTGTAACAGATGGTCTAATTCTAGACCCTGAACAAACATGCAGATCAGACTTTTCTAACTGACGTCTGACTAGATTGGCTGTATGCTTGTTGCAGGTGTGTGATTCAGATACTACTGCCGCCAAAGAGATCAGTAGTACTGCCAGGCAACAGGTATTGTTTAAAGGGAAATAAGTAGCTCACCTTCCATATCGCTCTCACTTCAGGTGTGCCTTAACCCCCCCGGCATTTAGCCTGTAATGGTGACTAAAAGGAAAAAGAATATCAAAGCGGTACAAGTGTCCCGCTCCCCTGCACTCACAGCATCCTTTCGCACAGCTGGGGTCTTCTCCCTGCGGATGATCGAGACCTGGCGGTGTCTTGACGTTAGTGACGTCATGACGCCACTGAGTCCCGGTCATCTGCACAGAGAAGACCCCAGCTGTGAGGAGGGATGCGGTGAGCACCAGGGGGGGGGAGGGACATATACAAAGCTACATATACCTTTCTAACTTATACTGGGGAACACCTAAACCTGTTTACCTATACTGGCCACACCTGTACCTGGCTTCCTCTCCTGGGGAACACCTAAACCTGGCTACCTATACTGGGGCACCTATACATCATCAAAAATAACGTTCTCGAGTGGGGTGCAATTTTTACACCCTTGCCCTGGGTGCAATTTAGCCTAGAAACTGCCCTTGTTGTTGATTATCCCAGGGTCACACAGCATCATCAACATCTGGCGGCAAACCAATTTTTTGCCTGCAGTGTATGGGCAGCCGATAGATCTCTCCCTAATCAGATTCGATCAGAGAGATATTTGTCTCTTGGTTGAATCTGCCTATCATCGCTAGATGTATGGCCACCTTTACATTTACTGTATGTTAGTGCAGGTTGAGCAGCTGCAGCTCGCAAGTGTAAATGATAAAAGATTTATTTTATGGAGTAATTTTGAAATTTACTTTTGATTTGATTTTAAGTTATAAGCTTTTATAATACTCAAAATGTATACTGAACCCTTGCTCGACACGTTTTGGTAAGTTACAGGAAAAAAAGGTTATGAAAATTAGCAAACATTTTTTTGCACAGAAATCCAGGAAAAACCGAATGCTGAGGAGGTTAACCGTAGTTCTAGTAATCAATTGGATCCCACACTTCATTTTTCCCTCCTGTTCACTACTGCAGTTGCTTCCAGTTCAATAGAATATTCCAGTCCAGTTTCTTTGGTTAGTATTTAAATCTTCCCCTACCCAGTCCCAAACCAGGTAGAATCACAGTGGGTAAAAGAGAATCCACACAGAACTGGAAGTAGATCTAGAAAAGGAACTAAGGGGGAGGGGGTCCACTCTCTCCAAAAAGATGCATTGCAAACAGATTAACACCAGAAATGGCATTCTCAACCGGACCCTCTGTATGGATTGGGACAGCTGTTATAATTTGGTACCTCACATTCTTTGTGAACAAAGCCCCGTGGATAGATTTTACTTCTTTTATTGCCTAAAGCAATCAGATTTATACATATAACAGAAAATAATACCAATCTGCTCTTTATGGTGCAACCCCCCCAAATTCTGTCACAATGATAAATTAAGTCCCACAGAAGAAAACATTTTTTGAAAAATCCATTCGATTATAGGCTGGATATTGGCATGGAAATCTATTAGGTATTATGTCCATCACTGGTCCCCGTAGACTTCATTGTCTGAATTCACCTCTCAAAGTGTTCTAATTTAGCTGGAAGACTTTGAAGTGCATCTATCATCTATGTACAATGGTTCCTCAATTGCGTCCACATTTGCAGGGCAGTATGGTGACACTGGACAGAATACAAACCCTTCCGCCTGATAGGATCTCTTCAGTTCAACCTTAACATAAGACAATAAATGAGGAGAGTTTTATACAATGCTCTATAATGTGACTACAACAATAAAGAGGGTGGTCCTCTTTGAAGTGAATAGTGTCTCAGTTCATATTAGATTGAACCACCTCCTGACCGCCTAACGCTGGCCGGAGCGAGGCACACAGGGGACTGCCAAAGGGCGAAAGACGTAATTTTGCTCATCGCGAGATGTGCAGGAACGAGGGCTCGCTTTTACGCACGTTCCCTGCAGGGGACACGGTAGGCCGCTGCGAACAGCCTGGCAGACAGCGATCGGAGCTGGCAGGCTGAATTTACAGCAAAAAAGGTAAAGTATTTTCGGTCTAGCACAGCGATGTACAGAGAACAGCCTTGTGACTTAACTGCCCCTCTGATGGGCTCACAATCTAATCCCTAACAGACATATATCTATGTAAATGTAGCATAGTGTATACATCGTAGTGAAGGGCCAATTTAGGAGGGGGAGGGAGGGGAACTCTAAAAAATTGAAAAAAGTGACATTTTTTAATAAGATAAAAATAACAATTGCAACAGCAATCAGAGACCAGCAAAATAAAGCTCTATTAGTGGGAAGAAAATGGGGTCAAATTAATTTGGATGCAAGGTTTTACGGCCGAGCAATAAACTGTTAAAGTTGTGAAGTGCTAAATTGTAAAAAATCGCCTGGTCACTAGGGGATGTAAACCTCTGGTCCTCAAGGGGTTAACGTCCAGTGATGCAATACAGCGGACTAAATAGCAGGTGTGTTTTTGCCATCTAGGACAGACACAGTGCAAAGCAAGCTTGGGGACAATCACTGTGATTGACCGACCCAGTGTTTTGTTTGTGATCTACAGACTACTAACCATGTACTTGGTGGTGTACAGAAAACCGGTATCAAAACAAAAACTTTGCAACTAGATGGGCTACTAATGTGAGGTATCAGATTCATGTGCTGAGTCCAGATGAAGACTGACATGGGTTCATGTATTTGCACTTTTATTTATCACCTGGCCTATCAACACATCCATTTCTTGAATGAACTTTCTCAGTAGAGCATCTGTCTCGCAAGAGAGTACAGTGCAGGGGAGAGAAGTCTGGGACATATGTAAACACAATATTGGGCTCTATTCACAAAACTTCTCATAAATGACTTATTTATCACCTATTTGATAAAAATAACCTTTCAGCACATTCACAAGCAACATAATCACTTGAAGTAAGTTGTTCCTGATTAGCTTAATTTCAATATTACTTTTCTTACCTAAATTATATTATATTTTTGCTCTTTGGGAACTTAAAAAAGTAACAGATAATGTGAAAACAGAGGAAAACAGGTGAAAAAGCTCTGTGAATCATGGCCAATTGCCTCAATTCTGGTAGTATTACTGTCTGTTTTACCGCATGACTGATAGGCCGCGGGGTAGCGGAACCACTAAAACTATGAATTTTAGAAAAGCTAAGTTCAATCAACTCAGGCAGGCACGAAGTTTGGTGAACTGGGATAATGTACTACAATGGGAGGACACTGAAGGGAAATGGCAAGCTTTTAACCACTTCCCGACCGCCGTATATACAATTGGCGGTCGGGAAGTGCACCCTGCAAGGACCGCCGTATAGACAAATGGCGGCGGTCCTTGTAGGAGCATGGGCGGAGCAATTGCGTCATCAGTGACGCGATCCTCCGCCTCCGCCGCTCACCCGCCGCAACATCCCGCCGGCCATACGGAAGCGCCGGCGGGATGTTAACCCGACGATCGCCGCATACAAAGTGTATAATACACTTTGTAATGTTTACAAAGTGTATTATACAGGCTGCCTCCTGCCCTGGTGGTCCCAGTGTCCGAGGGACCACCAGGGCAGGCTGCAGCCACCCTAGTCTGCACCAAGCACACTGATTTTCCCCCCCCCCCTGCCCCAGATCGCCCTCAGCACCCATCAGACCCCCCCCTGCCCACCCCCCAGACCCCTGTTTGCACCCAATCACCACCCTAATCACCCATCAATCACTCCCTGTCACTATCTGTCAACGCTATTTTTTTTTATCCCCCCCCCCTGCCCCCTGCTGATCACCCCCCCCACCCCTCAGATTCTCCCCAGACCCCCCCCCCCCATGTACTGTATGCATCTATCCTCCCTGATCACCTGTCAATCACCTGTCAATCACCCGTCAATCACCCCCTGTCACTGCCACCCATCAATCAGCCCCTAACCTGCCCCTTGCGGGCAATCTGATCACCCCCCCACACCAATAGATCGCCCGCAGATCTGACATCAGATCACCTCCCAAATCCATTGTTTACATCTATTCTCTCCTCTAAACACCCACTAATTACCCATCAATCACCCCCTATCACCACCTGTCACTTTTACCTATCAGATCAGACCCTAATCTGCCCCTTGCGGGCACCCAATCACCCGCCCACACGCTCAGATTGCTCTCTGACCCCCCCTTATCAATTCACCAGTGCATTAATTACATCTGTTCTTCCCTGTAATAACCCACTGATCACCTGTCAATCACCTGCCAATCACCTATCACCCATCAATCACCCCCTGTCACTGCCACCCATCAATCAGCCCCTAACCTGCCCCTTGCGGGCAATCTGATCACCCATCCACACCATTAGATCGCCCGCAAACCCGCCGTCAGATTACCTCCCAAATGTATTGTTTACATCTGTTATCTTCTCTAAACACCCATCAATCACCCCCTATCACCACCTGTCACTGTTACCTATCAGATCAGACCCTAATCTGCCCCTTGCGGGCACCCAATCACCCGCCCACACGTTCAGATTGCCCTCAGACCCCCCCCCCCCCCTTATCAATTCGCCAGTGCATTAATTACATCTGTCCTTCCCTGTAATAACCCACTGATCACCTGTCAATCACATGCCAATCACCTATCACCCATCAATCACCCCCTGTCACTGCCACCCATCAATCAGCCCCTAACCTGCCCCTTGCGGGCAATCTGATCACCCACCCACACCAATAGATCGCCCGCAGATCCGACATCAGATCACCACCCAAGCGCAGCGTTTACATCTATTCTCTCCTCTAAACACCCACTAATTACCCATCAATCACCCCCTATCACCACCTGTCACTGTTACCCATCAGATCAGACCCTAATCTGCCCCTTTGCGGGCACCCAATCACCCGCCTACACGCTCAGATTGCCCTCAGACCCCCCTTATCAATTCGCCAGGGCATTATTTACATCTGTCCTTCCCTGTAATAACCCACTGATCACCTGTCAATCACCTGTCAATCACCCATCCATCACCCTTTGTCACTGCCACCCATCAATCACCCCCTGTCACTGCCACCCATCAATCAGCCCCTAACCTGCCCCTTGCGGGCAAAATGATCACCCACCCACACCAATAGATCGCCCGCAGATCAGACATCAGATCACCACCCAAGCGCAGGGTTTCCATCTATTCTCTCCTCTAAACACCCACTAATTACCCATCAATCACCCCCTATCACCACCTGTCACTGTTACCCATCAGATCAGACCCTAATCTGCCCCTTGCGGGCACCCAATCACCCGCCTACACGCTCAGATTGCCCTCAGACCCCCCCTTATCAATTCGCCAGTGCAATATTTACATCTGTTCTCCCCTGTAATAACCCACTGATTACCTGTCAATCACCTATCAATCACCCATCAATCACCCCCTGTCACTGCCACCCATCAATCACCCCCTGTCACTGCCACCCATCAATCACCCGCTGTCACTGCCACCCATCAATCACCCGCTGTCACTGCCACCCATCAATCAGCCCCTAACCTGCCCCTTGCAGGCAATCTGATCACCCACCCACACCAATAGATCGCCCGCAGATCCGACGTCCGATCACCTCCCAAGTGCAGTGTTTACATCTGTTCTCTACCCTAAACACCCACTAATTACCCATCAATCACCCCCTGTCACTGCTACCTATCAGATTAGACCCCTATCTGCCCCTAGGGCACTCAATCACCCGCCCACACCCTCAGAATGCCCTCAGACCCCAGCCCTGATCACCTCGCCAGTGCATTGCTTGCATCTATTCCCCCCTCTAATCACACCTTGAGACACCCATCAATCACCTCCTGTCACCCCCTAGCACACCTACCCATCAGATCAGGCCCTAATTTGCCCCGTATGGGCTCCTGATCACTCGGCCAAACCCTCAGATCCCCCTCAGACCCCCTTCCGATCACCTCCCCAGTGCATTGATTGCATCTATTTTCCCCTCTAACCACCCCCTGAGACACCCATCAATCACCTCCTGTCACCCCCCTAGCACTCCTATCCATCAGATCAGGCCCAATACAACCTGTCATCTAAAAGGCCACCCTGCTTATGACCGGTTCCACAAAATTCGCCCCCTCATAGACCACCTGTCATCAAAATTTGCAGATGCTTATACCCCTGAACAGTCATTTTGAGACATTTGGTTTCCAGACTACTCACGGTTTTGGGCCCTTAAAATGCCAGGGCGGTATAGGAACCCCACAAGTGACCCCATTTTAGAAAAAAGACACCCCAAGGTATTCTGTTAGGTGTATGACGAGTTCATAGAAGATTTTATTTTTTGTCAAAAGTTAGCGGAAATTGATTTTTATTGTTTTTTTTTCACAAAGTGTCATTTTTCACTAACTTGTGACAAAAAATAAAATCTTCTATGAACTCACCGCACTACTAACGGAATACCTTGGGGTGGCTTCTTTCTAAAATGGGGTCATTAGTGGGGTTCCTATACTGCCCTGGCATTTTAGGGGCCCTAAACCGTGAGGAGTAGTCTTGAAACAAAAATGACCTGTGAAATCCTAAAGGTACTCATTGGACTTTGGGCCCCTTAGTGCAGTTAGGGTGCAAAAAAGTGCCACACATGTGGTATCGCCGTACTCGGGAGAAGTAGTATAATGTGTTTTGGGGTGTATTTTTACACATACCCATGCTGGGTGGGAGAAATACCTCTGTAAATGACAATCTTTTGATTTTTTTACACACAATTGTCCATTTACAGAGGTATTTCTCCCACCCAGCATGGGTATATGTAAAAATACACCACAAAACACATTGTACTACTTCTCCCGAGTACGGCGATACCACATGTGTGGCACTTTTTGCACCCTAACTGCGCTAAAGGGTCCAAAGTCCAATGAGTACCTTTAGGATTTCACAGGTCATTTTGAGAAATTTCGTTTCAAGACTACTCCTCACGGTTTAGGGCCCCTAAAATGCCAGGGCAGTATAGGAACCCCACAAATGACCCCATTTTAGAAAGAAGACACCCCAAGGTATTCCGTTAGTAGTATAGCGAGTTCATAGAAGATTTTATTTTTTGTCACAAGTTAGCGGAAATTGATTTTAATTGTGTTTTTTCACAAAGTGTCATTTTCCGCTAACTTGTGACAAAAAATAAAATCTTCTATGAACTCACCATACTCCTAACGGAATACCTTGGGGTGTCTTCTTTCTAAAATGGGGTCATTTGTGGGGTTCCTATACTGCCCTGGCATTTTAGGGGCCCTAAACCGTGAGGAGTAGTCTTGAAACGAAATTTCTCAAAATGACCTGTGAAATCCTAAAGGTACTCATTGGACTTTGGGCCCTTTAGTGCAGTTAGGGTGCAAAAAAGTGCCACACATGTGGTATCGCCGTACTCAGGAGAAGTAGTATAATGTGTTTTGGGGTGTATTTTTACACATACCCATGCTGAGTGGGAGAAAGATCTCTGTAAATGGACAATTGTGTGTAGAAAAAATTAAAAAATTGTCATTTACAGAGATATTTCTCCCACCCAGCATGGGTATGTGTAAAAATACACCCCAAAACACATTATACTACTTCTCCTGAGTATGGCAATACCACATGTGTGGCACTTTTTTGCAGCCTAACTGCGCTAAGGGGTCCAAAGTCCAATGAGCACCTTTAGGCTTTACAGGGGTGCTTACAATTTAGCACCCCCCAAAATGTCAGGAGAGTAAACACACCCCACAAATGACCCATTTTGGAAAGTAGACCCTTCAAGGTATTCAGAGAGGGGCATGGTGAGTCCGTGGCAGATTTCATTTTTTTTGTCGCAAGTTAGAAGAAATGGAAACTTTTTTCTTTTTTTTTTTGTCACAAAGTGTCATTTTCCGCTTACTTGTGACAAAAAATCATTTTTTTGCCAAAATTCATGTCTTTTTTGATGAATATAATAAAAAGTAAAAATCGCAGGAGCAATCAAATAGCACCAAAAGAAAGCTTTATTAGTGACAAGAAAAGGAGCCAAAATTCATTTAGGTGGTAGGTTGTATGAGCGAGCAATAAACCGTGAAAGCTGCAGTGGTCTGAATGGAAAAAAAGTGGCTGGTCCTTAAGGGGTAGAAAGCCCTAGGTCCTCAAGTGGTTAAACTTACTCTCAATCAATATTGTAGTATGTATATCCCATATGGAAACAAAACGTCTAGGAATAAAAAAAGGCCTCTATGGATGAATAGAAAGGTTAGAGATAAAATGAAGAGGAAAAAGAATGCCTATAGGATCCTAAAACAGGAGGGGACCGAGAGGCTGAATTAAACAGTTATAAGTAGTGCAATAAAAATTGTAAAAAATAAATTAGGCTGGCAAAGATTGAAGCTGAAAATCTAATCGCTAGGGATATCAAATCTAACCCAAAAAGTTTTACAAGTACATCAACTCTAAAAAAAGAAAGGTTGAATGTATTGGACTCTTAAAGGATGAGGGGGGGGGGGGGGGGGGGGGGGCACTCAATGGTGGATGACCAAGGTAAGGCAGAGCTATTAAATGCTTTCTTTGCTTCTGTCCTCACAAGGGAAACATCACTGTTCAAAATTACAGAGGCAGAAGAGTCTCAATCTTCCAACTGTAATATTAAATACTTTAAGGGAACCTTAACTGAACGGGGGGTAAAGAGTTTTACTTACCTGGGGCTATTACCAGCCCCCTGCAGCAGTCCTGTGCCCTCGGCGCCGCGCTGGAATCCTCTGGTCCCCCGCTGTCACTTAGTTTCGTTTTTGACGACTCACCAGTCGCCGGCCGCCATGCGTATTATTGGACGCATTCACCAATGCCATTAGCGCTATTGCGGACCGCAACGCGTACAAAAATACGCGTTGCCGCTTATCTACGCGTGCGGAATGCGGCAACGCGTATTTTTGTACGCGTTGTAGTCCGCAATAGCGCTAATTGCATTGGTGGATGCGTCCAATAATACGCATGGCGGCCGGCGACTGGTGAGTCGTCAAAAACGAAACTAAGTGACAGCGGGGGACCAGAGGATTCCAGAGCGGCGCCGAGGGCACAGGACTGCTGCAGGGGGCTGGTAATAGCCCCAGGTAAGTAAAACTCTTTACCCCCCGTTCAGTTAAGGTTCCCTTTAACGCAGGAAGAAGTGAAGGCACGACTAAATAAATTAAAAATAGAAAAGGCACCAGGCCCGGATGGCATGCATCCTCGGGTCCTAAGGGAATCAAGTTCAGTAATAGATAAACCCTTTTATCTTATCTTTTGTGACTCTCTTGCAACTGGCAGAGTCCCAGTGGATTGACGTACAGCCCACGTTTTCCCATTATTTAAGAAGGGCGAAAAAATCAGATCCAGGAAATTATAGACCCGTAAGCTTAACATCAGTTGTATGCAAACTATTTGAGGGGTCACTAAGAGATACTAAACATGACTTCATAGTAGAAAACAATCTTATTTCTCAGCATCAACATGGGTTTACTAAAGGCAGGTCTTGTTTGACTAACATGCTCAGCTTTTATGAGGTAGTGAACGCTAATGTGGATATTGGGAATGCTGCAGATGTGATATACTTGGACTTTGATAAAGGCCTTCGACACTGTTCCCCACAAAAGGCTGGTGCAAAAGTTGAGGATGCAAGGACTGGGGAAGAGTCTGTGTGCATGGATAGGGAACTGGCTAATGGACAGAAAACAAAAAGTTGTGGTCAATGGATCATACTCAAAATGGGAGACTGTTAGCAGTGGGGTCCCACAGGGTTCTGTACTGGGTCCAGTGCTCTTCAATTATTATTAATGACCTAGTAGATTCAGTAGTGAGCAATGTTGCTATTTTTGCAGATGATACAAAATAGTGCAGAATCATCAACTCTCAGGAAGATAGTGTCATATTGCAACAGGATCTGGATAGGATGGCTATATGGGCACATAAATGTCAGATGAAATTCAATGTTGAAAAATGTAAAGTCATGCATTTTGGTCATACCAATGGTCTAGCACCATACAAAATAAATGGGATACAGTTGGGGACATCAAACTTGGAGAAGGACTTAGAAGTACTAATCGACAACAAGTTAAATAATCGTATTAAATGCCAAGCTGCTGCAGCTAAAGATAACAAAATTTTGGGATGCATTAAAAGGGAAATAACTCGAGATGCTAGCATAATATTGCCCCTGTTTAACGCTCTAGTAAGGCCACATCTGGAATAAGGAATTCAGTTCTGGGCACCACATTACAGGAAAGATATTGCAATTTTAGAGCAGGTGCAGAGACGAGCAACCAAACTGATACGTGGGATGGAAGGTCTCACTTACCAAGAAAGGTTAGATAAACTGGGTTTATTTAGTCTAGAGAAAAGACGCCTTAGAGGGGATCTAATTAACATGTATACATACATCAGAGGGCAATATAAAAGCTTGGCGGATGAGCTTTTTGTCCCTAGGCCTTCTCAAAGGACTAGATGACATGATCTGCGCATGGAGGAAAAACGTTTTAGCCATTTATTTAGGAAAGGGTTCTTTACACTAAGAGTGATGAAAATGTGGAATGTATTGCCACAGGAAGTAGTTATGGCAAACTCTATACCTGCATTTAAAGTGGGGCTTAGATGCTTTCCTTGCGTTGAAAGACATCCATGGCTACAATTACTAGGTAATACCCAATGATGTTGATCCAGGGATTTTATCTGATTGCCATCTGGAGTCGGGAAGGATTTTTTTCCCGTTTGGGCTTAATTGGACCATGCCTTGTAAGGGTTTTTCGCCTTCCTCTGGATCAACACGGATATATGAGGGAGCAGGCTGGTGTTGTACTTTGTTCTCCAGTTGAACTCGATGGACGTATGTCTTTTTTCAACCCAAATAACTATGTAACTATATAACAGCAGTTTGCTATTCTGGAAGGTTTTAGGCCTTGTTCACATTGCGTTTGGCTCGCTTGTCCGTCCACGGTGGGCTTTTTTCCCCAGGGTTTTTTTAGCGTTTTCCGGCGATTTTCTGCACGTTCACTCGTTTTTGTGTGCGTTTTGTAGGCACTTTTGCGGAGCACTTCCATCTTTTTATCCGGAAACAATAAATACAATGTATTTTTTTTTAAATGCTCACGCAATCGCTTAAAGCGATTATGTGAGCGTTTTGCATTTTACCTATACCTCCTGTTGAGGCAAATCACCTCAAAAATGGCTCAAGGAACGCTTTTCAAAGCGGATCACAAACGAACCACTCTGATATCAACTTTCTCATAGAGAATCATTGCACAAGCGCTTTCAGGGCGTTTTTGAAAATCACCCGCGCTTAAATTTTTACAAAAACGGATATAATGTGAACAAGGACTAAGTTAGAATTTACTGCATGCGGTAAATTAGGTCATAAAATGTGCGATAATTTTGTGGTATCATGAAAAATAGGAGGCATGTTAGCACATAATTTACCGATCAGTTTAACCACTTGAGGTCCACAGTCTTTCTACCCCTTAAGGACCAGGCACTTTTTTTCCATTCAGACCACTGCAGCTTTCACGGTTTATTGCTCGGTCATACAACCTACCACCTAAATTAATTTTACGTCCTTTTCTTCTTAATAATAAAGCTTTCTTTTGGTGCTATTTGATTGCTGCTGCGATTTTTAGTTTTTATTATATTCATCAAAAAAGACATGAATTTTGTCAAAAAAATGACTTTAACAACTTTCTGTGCTGACATTTTTCAAATAAAGTAAAATTTCCTATACATTCTGCTACATGTCTTTGATAAAAAAAAAAAACATTTAGTGTATATTTATTGGATTGGGTAAAAGTTATAGCGTTTACAAACTATGGTGCAAAAAGTGAATTTTCCCATTTTAAAGCATCTCTGACTTTTCTGACCACCTGTCAGGTTTCATGAGAAGCTAAAATTCCAGGATAGTATAAATACCCCCCAAATGACCCCATTTTGGAAAGAAGACATCCCAAAGTATTCACAAAGAGGCATGGTGAGTTCATAGAAGATTTTATTTTTTTGTCACAAGTTAGCGGAAAATGACACTTTGTGACCAAAAAAAAAAAAATAAATCCATTTCTGCTAACTTGTGACAAAAAAAAATGAAATCTGCCACGGACTCACCATAGCCCTCTCTGAATACCTTGAAGTGTCTACTTTCCAAAATGGGGTCATTTGTGGGGTGTATTTACTGTCCTGGCATTTTGGGGGGTGCTAAATTGTAAGCACCCCTGTAAAGCCTAAAGGTGCTCATTGGACGTTGGGCCCCTTAGCGCACCTAGGCTGCAAAAAGGGGTCACACATGTGGTATTGCCGTACTCAGGAGAAGTAGTATAATGTGTTTTGGGGTGTATTTTTACACATACCCATGCTAGGTGGGAGAAATATCTCTGTAAATGACAATTTTTTGATTTTTTTTACACACAATTGCCCATTTACAGAGAGATTTCTCCCACCCAGCATGGGTATGTGTACAAATACACCCCAAAACACATTATACTACTTCTCCTGAGTACGGCGATACCACATGTGTGGCACCTTTTTACACCCTAACTGCGCTAAGGGGACCAAAGTCCAATGAGAACCTTTAGGATTTCAAGGGTCATTTTGAGACATTTGTTTTCAAAACTACTCCTCACGGTTTAGGGACCCTTAAATGCCAGGACAGTATAGGAAACCCACAAATGACCCCATTTTAGAAAGAAGACACCCAAAGGTATTCCGTTAGGAGCACGGTGAGTTCATAGAAGATTTTATTTTTTGTCACAAGTTAGCGGAAAATGACACTTTGTGAAAAAAACCTGATAAAAATCAATTTCCGCTAACTTGTGACAAAAAAATAAAATCTTCTATGAACCCACTGTACTACTAACGGAATACCTTGGGGTGTCTTCCTTTTAAAATGGGGTAATTTGCGGGGTTCCTATACTGTCCTGGCATTTTAGGGGCCCTAAACCGTGAGTAGTCTTGAAACGAAATTTCTCAAAATGACCTGTGAAATCCTAAAGGTACTCATTGGACTTTGGGCCCCTTAGCGCAGTTAGGGTGCAAAAAAGTGCCACACATGTGGTATCGCCGCACTCGGGAGAAGTAGTTTAATGTGTTTTGGGGTGTATTTTTACACATACCCATGCTGGGTGGGAGAAATATCTCTGTAAATGGACAATTGTGTGTAAAAAAAAAAATCAAAAAATTGTCATTTACAGAGATATTTCTCCCACCCAGCATGGGTATATGTAAAAATACACCACAAAACACGTTATACTACTTCTACGGCAATACCACATGTGTGGCACTTTTTTGCACCCTAACTGTGCTAAGGGGCCCAAAGTCCAATGAGCACCTTCAGGCTTTACAGGGGTGCTTACAATTTAGCACACCCCCCCCCATACACACACTTGCCAGGACAGTTAACAAACCCCACAAACGACCCCATTTTGGAAAGAATACACGCTAAGGTATTCCATGAGGGCCATGGTGAGTTCATAGAAAATTTTATTTTTTGTCACAAGTTAGCGGAAAATGACATTTTGTGGAAAAAAAACCAAAACCACAATTTCTGCTAACTTGTGACAAAAAAATAAAATATTCTATGAACTCACCATGCACCTCACGGAATACTTTGGGGTGTCCTCTTTCCAAAATGGCATCATTCGTGGGGTCTGTCCTGGCATTTTAGGGTCTCTGCAATCATTACATGTATGGCCAGTATTAGGAGTTTCTGCTATACTCCTTATATTGGGCATAAGGTTAATGCACTCTGGCCTGAAAGGAAAAATGAACGTCAAACAATCAACCAATCAATGTGGATGAAAAAATATCTGCCCAAAAAATTTGAAAAAAAATAAAAGAGGGGAAGGCGTCTGCCAGGACATAGGAGCTGCCGCCCCAAAAATCCAAACCCACTAGCTCGTATGACCTGGCAAACCCGATTTATCCATTCACACCGATCGATGTGGATGAACAAATCATTGCCAGAGTTCTTTTTTGATACAAAGTGCTTGCCAAAGCATATGAAACCCCAACACCGCTCCTCGGCCCATATGCCTCGGCAAACGTATCTTTTTGACTGCGGAGGAGAACTCTTGTCCTGCAGCCCTGCATGCACCGATTTTGTGTAACCTGACAGAAGCACAATGCTTCTGTCAGGATGCACCATCAGTGCTGCAGCTGATTGGTTGGTCTGGATAGAAAAAAGAGAGAAGAAAAAAGACAAAACAATACAAAAAGGAGGGGAAGGCGTCTGCCAGGACATAGGAGCTGCCGCCCCAAAAATCCAAACCCACCAGCTCGTATGCCCTGGCAAACCTGATTTATCCATTTATACCGATCGATGTAGATGAACAAATCATTGCCAGAGTTCTTTTTTGATACAAAGTGCTTGCCAAAGCATATGAAACCCCAAACACCGCTCCTCGGCCCATATGCCTCAGCAAACATATCTTTTTGACCGAGGAGGAGAAATCTCGTCCTGCAGCGCTGCATGCACCGACTTGTGTGTAATCTGACAGACGCGCAATGTTCTGTCAGGATGCACCATCAGTGCTGCAGCTGGTTAGTCGTTCGCTCGGTCCACCTGGAAGGTTAATGGATAGAAAAAGAGAAAAAAAATACAAAAAAAACCCAAAAAAGAAGCAAGCAGCAAAGCAATTACTTCATTAACATTAATCAACTTTAAACTTTTTTAATCAAAACCTTAACACTGCAAACCAAGCATGAACTTTTTTGCTTACCTTTCTTAACTTACCTCCCGAGGACAAACCTCTCCTCCCCCATGGGACAATGTGCGAAGTGCAAATCGCACAGAGTTGTGGCGAAGTACATTCCGCATTTTGTCCCAAGTGAAAGGAGAGGTTTCTGGCAGCCCTGTGTATTAGGGTCTCTGGAAACCCGATGTTTGGTTTCACACTGCATATTGACATATCCAGTGGGTCGAGCCCGCCGCACCGTATCGTCCAAAACAGACCTTCAGGGAATACCACAAGAGTAGCATTCGGCCTAGTAATGAACTGCGTCGCCATAGACTAACATGACTTCCGGGCCGACCGAAATTGCCGCAGAAGCCACGCAGTAACGTAGGCATGCACTAGCGTTAAGTCAAGCACTTCCGGCGTAGGGGGGGACCGCAAAGTGTGACTTTCGCTAGGCATTTTGCCCTAACGCATCGCAGCAGTGTGAAATAGCACTGAGAGACCCTTGTGTGCCTACCGCTGTGTCTGGAGTTCCCTACTCTCTAATAGTGTACCTGCTCGTGGTACCTCTTAAAAACACTCTCCTAGGCATAGGCCAGGCTGGTCAGGACAGGTGGGACAATAAACAGTGGTGTAACGCCTTATTCCAGCCCTGCTGCAGACACGACAACGTTTTCTTCTGATTCGGTGACCTGGGGTACTCGGAATTGGATAGGCGTAATGCCTTCCATGCAGCCGGCTAGTTGCATCTTGGGGTTGGGCCACGGCACCTCCTGGATACAGGAGTTCCATAGTGATCTGTCTCTGAAATTGTAGAAACGATCCAGTTCTCCCAGCCTTACTGTAGAGAACAAAGCTGTTGTAAATTGCCAATTGAATGAGCTAAAAAGACACTTTTTTATACCAGTGTCTTGTTTTTCGGGCGACTAAATAGGGCGCTAACCTCTGGTCATTGAAGTCCACCCCTCCCATGTTAGTATTATACTCGTGGACGACAAGGAGTTTTTCAATGACCTCAGTTCGCCGTTGAATTTCAACTGTCGTGTCTGCGTGAATGGTGGACAGGAAGTAAACTTCCCTCTTGTCCTTCCATTTCACCGCGAGCAGGTCGTCAGCACACAAGGCGGCCCTCTGCCTCCGTTCAAGTCTGGTGGTAATGAGCCGTTGGGGGAAGCCCCGGCGACTAGTCCGCACGGTGCCACAGCATCGGATTTTTTCTATTTTTAAGTGCTGAAAGAGGGCCACACTTGGGTAATAATTGTCCACAAAAAGTGGGTACCCCTTCTGGAACAAGGGTGACGCCAAGTCCCACACAACCTTTCCACTGCTCCCCAGGTAGTCAGGGCATCCGACCGGCTCCAATTTTGAGTCTTTCCCCTCATAGACCCTAAAATAAGATGTATAGCCTGTGGCCCTTTCACAGAGCTTATACAGTTTCACCCCATACCGGGCGCGCTTGCTTGGGATGTACTGTTTGATGCGAAGGCGCCCGGTAAAACGTATGAGGGACTCATCTACGCAGATGTCCTGTTCAGGGGTATATGCATCTGCAAATCTGGATGACAGGTGGTCTATGAGAGGCCAAATTTTGTGGAGCCGGTCAAAAGCGGGGTGGTCACTTCGATGACAGGTTTCGTTGTTATTGAAGTGCAGGAAGCGCAGGATGTTCTCAAATCGTGTCCTGGACATGGCAGCAGAGTACAGGGGAACATGACATGCTGGGTCCGTAGACCAATAAGACCACAACACATTCTGCTTTACTAGTCCCGTGTGACGGAAAAGGCCCCAAAAAATTTTAATTTCGGAAACTTGGACTGGTTTCCACCGAAAAGGCTGGGCATGGAACTTTTCCGGATTGGTGGTTATATATTGTGTGGCCTTATGGTTGGTCTCTGCCACAATTAAGTCTAAAAGATCCTGGGTGATAAACAGATAGAAAAAGTCTAGGGCCGATCCTAGATTATCTGTCTCCACCTGGACTCCAGACTGGGCGGTGAAAGGGGGAAGTACGGGTGCGGCGGAATCAGGGGATTACCAATTTGGGTTTGCCAGCACCTCTGGTAAACTAGGGGTAGTATGGGCCCGTCTTCTTGGTGGCTGCGACTGGGATCTTACTGCACGTGCCACCGAACCAGTTTCAACTTCCATGCTGGTGCTCGCCACTCCACCAGGGTCTACGGAAGTACTGGTGCTAGGTCCAGGAGATGTTGTGCTGCTGGTGCCTGCCCCACCATGAAATCTCAGACCAGCACTAACACCACTCTGCTGCCCTTGAGGCCGATCCTGCGCCACCTGCGGTCCAACAACATGGGGTGTGGTACGCCTGGCTCTAGCCAGGACCTCAACCTCATCATCACTATCGGTCAGTGAGCCACTGCTCTCTACAGGTTCAAACTCTGACCCGGAAGATTCTTCGAATGAGGCGTCCCAATCGTCCTCATCCGACTCGGCCATGTACCTGTATGCCTCATCATCGGAATACCTCTTTCTTGCCATGGCGGACTGCTAAATTTAGGGGGTATTCCTCTGAGACTACCCAGAAAAAAGAGCACCTACCTAGCAAAAGGGAGTATTTGAGAGGTAGAAAGCTGTGGTCACTGAGTTTTGATTTAAAAAAAAAATCAAAACTGATCTTTACAGTGCCACAGCTATTGTACAGTGTTTTTTGCAGTGATCAGAAAAAAAATTTCTGTCACTGCGGTGGGGCGGGCTGAACGCAAGTGCAGGCGAATGAGCAGGCCTGATCGGGCAAACACTGCGTTTTTTTGTGGATCCTAGTGACCCTAATATAGATCTGACTGCGATCAGTAATGATCACTTACAGATACTATATAGTACCAATGTTGATTGGCGACAGTTATGACGCTAATTAGTGACTGTGGTGCAGTGGGCTGAGCACTAACTGACACTTACAAAGGGGCCTAGCTAACTGGCCTAACTGCTAACACTAGTGATACTAAAAAAGTGACAGTTTTCACTGATCACTGTTTTTAGATCACTAGGATAGTGACAAGGGGGGTGGTGGCGAGTGGGGAATCAGAGGCAATCACAGGACAATCAAAGGCAATCACAGAGCAATCGCAGGCCAATCACAGGGCACTCAAATCACGGGACAATCAAAGCCAATCACGGGACAATCAAAGCCAATCACGGGACAATCAAAGCCAATCACGGGACAATCAAAGACAATCACAGGCCAATCAAAGACAATCACAGGCCAATCACAGGGTAATCACAGGCCAATCAATCACAGGGCAATCGTGGGCCAATCAAAGCCGATCACGGGACAATCAAAGCCAATCACGGGACAATCAAAGCCAATCACGGGACAATCAAAGCCAATCACGGGACAATCAAAGCCAATCACGGGACAATCAAAGCCAATCACGGGCCAAGGGCGATCTGAGGGTGTGGGGGTTGATTAGGTGCCCGCACGGGGCAGACTGGGTCCTGATCTGATGGGTGGCAGACACAGGGGGTGACCGATGGGAGATCAGTGAGTGATTACAGGGGAGAATAGATGTAAACAATGCACTGGGGAGGTTATCAGGAGGGGGGGGGGGGTCTGAGGGCAATCTGAGGGTCTGGGTGGGTGATCAGGTGCCCCAAGGGACAGTTTAGTGTCTGCTCTGATGGGTGGTGGTGACAAGGGGTGATACGCAGGTAATAGACAGGTGATCAGTGGGTAAGGCAGCTGTATACAAACGTATACAGTATACAGGGGGGTGGTCGGGGGGGGGGGGGGGGTCTGAGGGTAGGGGGGGTGATCAGGGGACCCTAGGGGGCAGTTAGGGACCTAGTCTATGGAATAGCGTTGACAGTTAGTGACAGGGAGTGATTGATGCAACCAGGGGTGTGCTGGGGTGGTCAGGGGGGGTCCTGAGGGCTGGGGTGGGCGATCGGGTGGTCTGTGGGTAAAAAAATGAGTGTTGCTGTGCTTACTGTCAGGGCTGCCTTCCTCTCTGATGGTCCGGCGGCGATGTGACCATCAGAGGAGGAGGCAGCCAGTATAATACACTTTGTTACAATAACAAAGTGTATTATACGCGTCTGATTGGCCGGATCGCTGCATTTAAAACCCGCCGGCGCTGCTAATTGGCCGGCAGGTTACGTGCAGAGTGGGCGGAGCCTAATTCCAGCGGCAGATCGCCCGCACAGCCACCGCTGATGCCGCCACCGCTGATGGGCGTATTGCGGCCGTTTGGGCCCAGCCCTTGCCGCCGCCCATCGGCTGGGGGCGGTCCCCAAGTGGTTAAGACCTGCCTGTACCTGGCGATAAAGTCAATTTGTATGCATTTTACAGTTTTTAATGTACTTCCTATTCCTGTTTTAGTGGAGTTTCTATACAGGCTGTGTAATAGAAAAGAATAGTAGGAATAAAACTCCAAATATCTACTGGAATTGTTTTGTAGGGGATAACTATAAGTATGCTTTCCATAGGTTGCAACATAATCACATACAACCCCTCCCCCATCCAACGTATGGACGACAATTAAAGACTATAGTTATTATTGAGAAAAATGAGCTCTCGCGCCACAAGGTAGTCAATACTACTTTCGCTTTAATAACCACAATGAAATTACCATATAGCTATAAAATCAATTCAGTAGATCAAATAAAACAAGAAATAGTGCTGCACATCGCATCCACAACTGAATCTCTGCTCTGTTACTTGTACCAGGCTACTAGATGAATACCTGTCTCTCTTCCTACTAACATCCACC